>NC_070578.1:40354009-40369009 GCF_027409825.1 Scomber japonicus | reverse complement strand
CTTCTTTCCTTCTTTGTTTCCTTCCCTCCGTACTTCCTTCCTTTCTGCCTTTTGTCTTTCTTTCCCTCCTTCCTTACCTTCCTAATCCCTTTTCCTTCCTTCCTTCCTTCCTTGTATTCTTTTCCTTCCTCCCTTTCTTACTTCTTTCCTTCTTTGTTTCCTTCCCTCCGTCCTTCCTTACTTCCATCTTTCCTTCATCTTCTTTTCCTTTCTTCCCTTCCTTCCTTGCTAGCTTCCTTGTATTCTTTTCCTTCCTCCCTTTCTTCCTTCTTTCCTTCTTTGTTTCCTTCCTTCCATCTTTCCTTCATCTTCTTTTCCTTTCTTCCTTTTCTTTCTAATCCCTTTTCCTTCCTTCCATCCTTCCTTCCTTCCTTCCTTCCTTCTTTCCTAATCCCTTTTCCTTCCTTCCTTCCTGCCTTTTGTCTTTCTTTCCCTCCTTCCTTACCTTCCTAATCCCTTTTCCTTCCTTCCTTCCTTCCTTCCTTCTTTGTATTCTTTTCCTTCCTCCCGTTCTTACTTTTTTCCTTCTTTGTTTCCTTCCCTCCGTCCTTCCTTACTTCCATCTTTCCTTCATCTTCTTTTCCTTTCTTCCCTTCCCTCCTTCCTTCCTTGTATTCTTTTCCTTCCTCCCTTTCTTACTTCTTTCCTTCTTTGTTTCCTTCCCTCCGTACTTCCTTCTTTCCATCTTTCCTTCATCTTCTTTTCATTTCTTCCCTTCCTTCCTTCCTCCCTTCCCTCCTTCCTTCCTTGTATTCTTTTTCTTCCTCCCTTTCTTACTTCTTTCCTTCTTTGTTTCCTTCCCTCCGTACTTCCTTCCTTCCATCTTTCCTTCATCTTCTTTTCCTTTCTTCCCTTTTCCTTCCTTCCTTCCTTCCCTCCTTCCTTCCTTGTATTCTTTTCCTTCCTCCCTTTCTTACTTCTTTCCTTCTTTGTTTCCTTCCCTCCGTCCTTCCTTCCTTCATCTTCTTTTCCTTTCTTCCTTTTCTTTCTAATCCCTTTTCCTTCCTTCCTTCCTTCCTGCCTTTTGTCTTTCTTTCCCTCCTTCCTTACCTTCCTAATCCCTTTTCCTTCCTTCCTTTTTATTGGTCCGGCCCACATGAGATCAAATTTAGTTGTATGTGGCCCTTGAACGAAAATGAGTTTGACACCCCTGTTTTAAGGTATCTACCAAAACAAATCGATACCAAGTAGCATTGAAACGTCTCCCGTCAATCAATATCTGCAATCGATCCTTTTTGCACCCAGAGCTAGAAAATCTGACTGAATCTATTTATATGGACTTGCTCACAGCCAATCAATGCAAGCATTATTGGGTTTAATGCATCATGTGATTGGTCCACAGCCACAGCAGCTACGACCCTCTGTGGTGGTGAAGTCGTGGTAGCAGTTCAGCAGCCCAGCAGCCAAGATGGGTATCTAATGAAGTACTCAGCTGGTATCAAGTGACATTTTCTTCTAAACACATTAACTAGGTCATAAATGTATTTCTAAAAACTGTGTAAAAAGCATTTTAACCATTTAGATTTGAATTGTGGAGCTAGGCTTCACAAACTGTGTTTCAACATTTCTGTGTTCAGGATTTAGTGATTAGTATAAACCCGCCCCTGCTGCTGTAGAGGTAGAAATACATTCAGCACACACTACTACTACTACTACTACTACTATTATTCGGCAGCTTAGCAGCCGAGTTAGCTGCCGAGTTAGCCGCCGAGCTAGCAGCTGAGTTAGCCGCCGAGCTAGCAGCTGAGTTCGCTGCCGAGTTAGCCGCCGAGCTAGCAGCGGAGTTAGCCGCCGAGCTAGCAGCTGAGTTCGCTGCCGAGTTAGCCGCCGAGCTAGCAGCCGAGTTAGCCGCCGAGCTAGCAGCTGAGTTAGCCGCCGAGTTAGCTGCCGAGCTCGCAGCTGAGTTAGCTGCCGAGTTAGCTACCGAGCTAGCTGCTGAGTTAGCTGCCGAGCTAGCAGCTGAGTTAGCCGCCGAGCTAGCTGCTGAGTTAGCAGCAGAAAGCTCTATGTCCTATATCACCCGATACTGTTATATGCAGTCTTTTTACACCAAAACTGTTTGAGGAGGAACTGTAGTAATGGAAAACGACCTGGTACCAAAACCAAGTAGAGCTAGAACTGTATAAGGGAAGAAACTCACTAGCTTAGCAACATTAAGGCTACAAACAACCCATAATGCATCACTCTGTGTATATAGGAGCCAGCAGTATTATACCAGTTTATAGCAAATGAACTCAGTGATATTACAGAATATGTCAGAAAGAGTCTGAAGAAAGTGATTTATCCCTCCCTCTCTTTCTTTCTTTCTTTCTTTCTCTTTCTTTGTCTTTAAAAAAAAAAAAAAACAACTCACCAAATCTGTTATTGAGTTTGAGATCTGCTGGTTTATCAGTCCCAATTTGCTTCTTTTTCCTCCCCCAGACATTTATTCAGAGCTGCTTCTTTCCTTCCTTCCTTTCTTTCTTCCTCTCTTTCTTTCTTCCTTCCTCTCTTTTTTTCTTTCTTCCCCCCACGGTTGTATTTCTTCACTTTATAACTTTGTTTTTGTCTGGATTCTTCACACCGGTGCACAAACACACAAACACACACCACCCCCACACCAATATATATGCATACACACACACACACACACACACACACACACACACACTGTTATAACACTCCATATAAACACACACACACACTGTTTCTGTGCCAGTTTGACACTCTCTCTGTTCCTGTTTCCTCCTCCAGGTTTCTTCTTCACTCGTCTGTTAAAGTAAGACGAGTTTAAATAAAGTAGAAGAAGAAGAAAATCAGATTGTTTAAATAAAGTAGAAGAAGAAGAAAAGCAGATTGTTTAAATAAAGTAGAAGAAGAAGAAAAGCAGATTGTTTTTGGACTCAAACTGATGAAACTATATTTACTGACAAATATTCAGTTTATTCAGTGTTTCCTCCAACGCTGTAACAAAGTTTAATGTTGGCTGTTGAACCTTCCTCTCGTCCTCCTGTCTGTTTTCCTTCTTTCTTCTTTCCTTCCTTCCTTCTTTCCCTCCTTCCTCCTTATCTCTCCATTTCCTCCCTTCCTCCCTCCCTCCCTTCTTTCCTCCCTCTCTTTCTTTCCTTCCTCTCTCTTTCCCTCTTCCTTCTTTCCTTCCTCCATCCCCCTTTCTTCCTTCCTTCTGTCCTTCCTACCTCCCTTCCTCTTTTCCTTCCTCCCTCCCTCCTTCTTCCCTTCCTTCCTCCCGTACCTTCTTTCCTTTGTCCTTCTTTCCATCCGTCCTCCCTTCCTCTTTTGCTTTCTCCCTCCCTCCCTCCCTCCTTCCTTCTTTCCTCCCTGCCTCCTCCCTCCTTTCCTTCCTTCTTCCTTCCTTCTTACTCCCTTCCTCCCTCCCTCCCTCCCTCCTTCCTTCCTTCTTACTCCCTTCCTCCCTCCCTCCCTCCTTCCTTCCTTCTTTCCGCTGTCCTCCCTTCCTCTTTTCCTTTCTCCCTCCCTCCCTCCTTGTTTCCTCTCTGCCTCCTACCGTCCTTCCTCCCTTCCTTCTTCCCTCTGTCTTTTCTTTTCATTCCTTCTTCCTTCCTCCCTTCCTCCCTACCTCTGAACATGATCCAAAACAGACTCGGTAGAAAACCTTCCCAAACCTGATAGATAAATATTAAAGTATAAATCAGAGCAGCTAAGACGTGTGTGACTCTGTTATTCTCTCCTTCAGGGAATAATCACATGTTAGAGAGTTTCTATTACTGTCACACTGATTTACTAACAACCTGAAAGCATCACAGCCTTCACACCTGCTCTACAAATACACAAGATGACATGTTCACTAGGAATATAATGTCCAGTATATCAAGTAAAAGTAATCATTTCATCATTTTTCAGCTTTATGTTTCCTATAATTTAATATTCAATGTCTCAAGATGTTTCTGAGTGAATCTCCAGGACAAGTATGAGACGTGTAAAAATCATCAGCGCATATTTTTCAAAATGGCCGACTTCCTGTTGGAGTGACATCATGGGTCCCACAGACTTTTTTTGTGCGTCTGGACATGATACATATTTAGTTCATGTACGTCATCCTGTTAGAATGATTGTGACATTCAATTGAAAGACAGTAAAAATATGAGTTCATTTAAGAAATGCTTTAAAACTAGGGCTGTCAGCGTTAACGAGTAAATTTTTTTAAATGGCATTTTAATGTTGCAAGCCTTTTTGTCCCTTCTCCTCCCCCGTAGACGGCTCCTCTAGCTGTAGCGCTATGCTTTGAAGTGGCCTCCTGCAGTAAACCTACCGCGCTGATGGAAAGTAAGAGAGCTACTGGACTTTTGAACGGCTTGTTTAACTTTAAAACACTTCCAGACGCTTCAGTTGACAAGTCAAAAGTAAAATGCAACCTGTGTCAAACGGAGTTTAACTACCACCGGAGTACGTGGAGTTTGAGTTAGCACCTCCACGCTAAACACCCAGGTGCAGCCAAGCCAGCCTCAGCTCCACCAAAGGACCATTTTGGAGTGTGGGAGTCGCAGCAGAGCCGTGATTGATTCCCAGTTAAGACACTCTGGTAAGAAATGCTTTACATTATGGGCTTAAAACTGCCTTCAAATGGAAAATAACAGGATTTTAAACATGCTATTCAAAACGCCATTAATCGTGATTAACTATGGAAATTCTGCGATTAATCTCAATTAATCTCTTCTTTCTTCTGTCCTCCCTTCCTCCTTTCCTTTTCTCCCTTCCTTTCTTCCTCCCTCCTTTCCTTCCTTCTTTCTCCCTTCCTTTCTTCCTCCCTCCTTTCCTTCCTTCCTTTCTTCCACCCACCCTTCCTTCCTTCCTTTCCTTCCTTCTTCCACCCTTCCTTCCTTGACTCGAGGACAACAGGAGGGTTAATACTCAAAAATACCCCAAAACTTTGAGGTCTGAGAAGTTTCCATCTTCATCAGAGCTGACTGACACCGTGAACAAGGTGCAAGACGCGTAACCAACCTGTGAGTTCATCACCATCACCACCGCCGCTGCCGCCGTCTCCGTTGCCACGCCGACCCTCCACCCTCCATCCAAACATCCACCGCTGCTCCGCTTTTTACACGTGTCACCTCCTCTCTGCTTGCGCCCAATTAAAATCTCCCGCGGAGCCAAATTGGTGGGAAAATGTGTTTTGACTCTGATGTCTCTGAAGCCTGAGGTGTGTGTGTGTGTGTGTGTGTGTGTGTGTGTGGTCCCAACACACACACACACACACACACACACACACACACACACACACACACACACACTTCATTAGACAGTATTCTCTAATTTGCATTGAATACCAACCAAACTGCTACTTCTACTTAATGTCATCATGGTCTATTTCATTCAGATGCGTCCTATATTATAATGGGATACCAATATAATTAGCTGTGTGTGTGTGTGTGTGTGTGTGTGTGTGTGTGTGTGTGTGGCCCAGTCATGACCGTTGTGACCACTAATGACACCGTGTGGTAAAACAGATTCATCAGGGTGCCGAACTCTCAGCCAATCAGGCGGCTAATGAAGCCTGCGGCATAACGAGGAGCCGAGTAACGATGACAAACTCTCCAAGCCGCTGACCTTGACAACTTCAACTTCTTCTTCTTCTTCTTCTTCTTCTACTGCTACTACACAACACACACACACACACACACACACACACACACACACACACACACACAGAGCTCACTAGACTGAAGGCTGAGAGTAAGTGGTGAAGCACTTGTTGGGTTCGTTCCCCCCTTCCATCCTTCCTCCCGTCTTCCTCTCTCCCTTTCACCCTTCCTTCCTTCTTCCTCCCTCCCTCCTTTCCTTCCGTCTTCCTCCTTTCCTTCCTTCTTCCCCCCTTCCACCCTACCTCCCTTGACTCGAGGACAACAGGAGGGCTAAGACTGAGCATTTCATTTCTTCCTTTCTTCCTTTCTTTCTTTCTTTCTTTCTTTCTTTCTTTCTTTCTTTCTTTCTTTTCTTTCATACAGTTATAATCTGCCTGACGTGATTCACTCTGCAGCTGTGTGGCAGGCAGCGAGATGATGATTCCTAGATTCCTACAAGCTGCTCCGCACTCTTTTATAAAGTTGGCGAGACCTCGGGGGAAATGTCTTCTGACTCGGAGCACAGACGGCTCAGAGCTTCCTTTCCTTCCTCCCTTCCATCTGTCCTTCTTTCCTCCCTTCCTCCTTCTCTTTCTTTCCTCCCCTACCTTCCTCCCTTCCTTCTTTCCTTCCTTCTTTCCCCCTTCCTCCTTGTCTTTCTTTCCACCCCCTCCCTTCCTCCCTTCCTTCCTTCCCTCCTTCCTTCTTTCCTCCCTCCCTCCTACCTTCCTTCCGTCTTCTTCTCTTCCTTCCTTCCGTCTTCCTCTCTTCCTTCCTTCTTTCCTCCCTCCCTCCTACCCTCCTTCCATCTTCCTTTCCTTCTTTCTTCCTCCCTCCCTCCTTCTCTTTCTTTCCTCCCCCCTACCTTACTCCCTTCCTTCCCTCCCTCCTTCCTTCCTTCCCTCCTTCCACCCTTCCTCCCTTCTTCCTCCCTTCTTTCTTCCTCCCTTCCTTCCTCCCCTCTTTCCTACTTTCCTCCCACCCGCCTACCTTCCTTCCGTCTACCTCTCTACCTTCCTCCTTCCTCCCTTCCTTCCTCCCTTCCTTGACTCGAGGACAACAGGAGGGTTAAAACTGAGCATCTCATTTCTTTCTTTCTTTCTTTTCTTTCTTTCTTTCTTTTCTTTCATACAGTTTTAATCTGCCTGACGTGATTCACTCTGCAGCTGTGTGGCAGGCAGCGAGATGATGATTCCTAGATTCCTACAAGCTGCTCCGCACTCTTTTATAAAGTTGGCGAGACCTCGGGGGAAATGTCTTCTGACTCGGAGCACAGACGGCTCGGAGCTGGTGTCGCCTTCGCAATGAGATCAGCGAGCCGCGGCGACACCCTTCCTTCTGTCCTTTCCTCACTCGCGCCTTTCTTCCTTCCTTCCTTTCCTTCCTCCCTTCCATCTGTCCTTCTTTCCTCCCTTCCTCCTTCTCTTTCTTTCCTCCCCCCTACCTTCCTCCCTTCCTTCCTTCCTCCCTCCCTCCTACCTTCCGTCTTCTTCTCTTCCTTCCTTCCTTCTTCCTCTCTTCCTTCCTTCTTTCCTCCCTTCCTTCCTTCCTTCCTTCTTTCCTCCCTTCCTCCTTCTCTTTCTTTCCACCCCCTCCCTTCCTCCCTTTCTTCCTTCCTTCTTTCCTTCTTTCCTCCCTCCCTCCTACCTTCCGTCTTCTTCTCTTCCTTCCTTCTTTCCTCCCTCCCTACTTTCCTTCCGTCTTCCTCTCTTCCTTCCTTCTTTCCTCCCTCCCTCCTACCCTCCTTCCATCTTCCTTTCCTTCCTTCTTCCTCCCTCCTTCTCTTTCTTTCCTCCCCCCTACCTTACTCCCTTCCTTCCTTCCCTCCTTCCACCCTTCCTCCCCTCCTTCCACCCTTCCTCCCTTCTTTCTTCCTCCCTTCCTTCCTCCCCTCCTTCCTCCTTTCCTCCCACCCGCCTACCTTCCTTCCGTCTACCTCTCTTCCTTCGGCCTTTCCCCCTTCCTCCTCCCTTCCTTCCTTCCTTGACTCGAGGACAACAGGAGCATCTCATTTCTTTCTTTCTTTCTTTCTTTCTTTCTTTCTTTCTTTTCTTTCATACAGTTATAATCTGCCTGACGTGATTCACTCTGCAGCTGTGTGGCAGGCAGCGAGATGATGATGATTCCTAGATTCCTACAAGCTGCTCCGCACTCTTTTATAAAGTTGGCGAGACCTCGGGGGAAATGTCTTCTGACTCGGAGCACAGACGGCTCGGAGCTGGTGTCGCCTTCGCAATGAGATCAGCGAGCCGCGGCGACACCGAGGAGACGGAGATAAAGTGCTTATATGTGCAGAGGGGGAGGGGGGGGGGGGTTTGGGGGGTTTTGTGGGGGGGGGGGGGGGGGGGGGGGTTTGGGGAAGATGTACAGGCTGCTCGGGTCCTGATGAGAGAATGATTGCTGCCGTTGCTCTTATTAGATGTGCAGCTCCACCCGGCAGGTCACATCGGGTACATTGAGAGAATTACTAGTAATTGTGGCTTCATTACATTCTCTCCTTCTCCTTCCCTCCTTCCACCTTTCTTTCTTCTTCCCTTCTTTCTTCCTTCCTCCCTCCTTCTATTTCTTTCCTCCCCCTACCTTCCTCCCTTCCTTCCTTCCTTCCTTCTTCCTCCCTCCCTCCCTCCTTCTCTTTCTTTCCTCCCCCCTACCTTCCTCCCTTCCTTCCTTCCCTCCTTTCCTTCCATCTTCCTCCTTTCCACCCTTCCTTCCTTCTTCCTCCCTCCCTCCTTCTCAATTCTTTCCTCCCCCCTACCTTCCTCCTTTCCTTCCTTCCCTCCTTCCTTCTTTCCTCCCTCCCTCCCTCCTACCTTCCTTCGTCTTCTTCTCTTCCTTCCTTCCGTCTTCTTCTCTTCCTTCCTTCTTTCCTCCCTCCCTCCTACCTTCCTTCCGTCTTCTCCTCTTCCTTCCTTCTTTCCTCCCTCCCTCCTACCTCCCTTCCTTCCTTCCCTCCTTCCTTCTTTCCTCCCTCCCTCCTACCTACCTTCCATCTTCTTCTCTTCCTTGTTTCTTTCCTCCCTCCCTCCTACCTCCCTTCCTTCCTTCCCTCCTTCTCTTTCTTTCTCCCTCCCGCCTACCTCTCTTCCTTCCTCCTTTCCCCCTTCCATCCTTCCTTCCTTCTTCCTCCCTTCCTCCTTCTCTTTCTTTCCTCTCCCTACCTTCCTCTCTCCCTCCTTTCCTCCCTTCCCTCCTTCCTTCTTTCCTCCCTTCCTCCCCCCTCCCTTCCTTCCGTCTTCCTTCCTCCTTTCCTTCCTGATTGAATAAATGAGAGAATGATTGCTGCCGTTGCTCTTATTAGATGTGCAGCTCCACCCGGCAGGTCACATCGGGTACATTGAGAGAATTACTAGTAATTGTGGCTTCATTACATTCTCTCCTTCTCCTTCCCTCCTTCCACCTTTCTTCCTCCCTTCTTTCTTCCTCCTTTCCTTCCATCTTCCTCCTTTCCACCCTTCCTTTCTTCCTTCCCTCCTCCCTTCCTTCTTTCCTCCCTCCCTCCCTCCTCCCTTCCTTCCTTCCCTCCTTCCTTCTTTCCTCCCTCCCTCCTACCTTCCTTCCATCTTCTTCTCTTCCTCCCTTCTTTCCTCCCTCCCTCCTACCTTCCTTCCTTTCTTCTTTCCTCCCTCCCGCCTACCTCTCTTCCTTCCTCCTTTCCCCCTTCCATCCTTCCTTCCTTCTTCCTCCCTCCTTCCTTCTATTTCTTTCCTCCCCCCTACCTTCCTCCCTTCCTCCCTTCCTTCCTTCCTTTCTTCTTTCCTCCCTCCCTCCTACCTTCCTTCCGTCTTCCTTCCTCCTTCCCTCCTTCTCTTTCTTTCCTCCCCCTACCTTCCTTCCTTCCCTCCTTTCTTCTTTCCTCCCTCCCGCCTACCTCTCTTCCTTCCTCCTTTCCCCCTTCCATCCTTCCTTCCTTCTTCCTCCCTCCCTCCTTCTCCTTCTTTCCTCCCCCTACCTTCCTTCCTTCCCTCCTTCCTTCCCTCCTTTCTTCCTCCCTCCCTCCTATCTTCCTTCCGTCTTTTTCTCTTCCTTCCTTCCGTCTTCTTCTCTTCCTTCCTCCTTTCCCCCTTCCATCCTTCCTTCCTTCTTCCTCCCTTCCTCCTTCTCAATTCTTTCCTCCCCCCTACCTTCCTCCCTTCTTCCTTCCCTCCCTCCTTCCTTCTTTCCTCCC
The DNA here is from genome assembly GCF_027409825.1 of Scomber japonicus. Lineage (NCBI taxonomy): Eukaryota > Metazoa > Chordata > Actinopteri > Scombriformes > Scombridae > Scomber > Scomber japonicus. The sequence goes on along the minus strand of NC_070578.1, from coordinate 40,359,262 downwards.
TCCCTCCTACCTTCCTTCCGTCTTCTTCTCTTCCTTCCTTCTTTCCTCCCTCCCTCCTATCTTCCTTCCATCTTCCTCTCTTCCTTCCTCCTTTCCTTCCTTCTTCCTCCCTCCCTCCTTCTCTTTCTTTCCTCCCCCTACCTTCCTCCCTTCCTTCCTTCCCTCCTTCTTCTTTCCTCCCTCCCGCCTACCTCTCTTCCTTCCTCCTTTCCCCTTCCATCCTTCCTTCCTTCTTCCTCCCTCCCTCCTTCTATTTCTTTCCTCCCCCCTACCTTCCTCCCTTCCTCCCTTCCTTCCTTCCTCCTCCCTCCTATCTTCTTTCCATCTTCCTCTCTTCCTTCCTCCTTTCCTTCCTTCTTCCTCCCTTCCTCCTTCTTTCTTTCCTCCCCCCTACCTTCCTCCCTTCCTTCCTTCCTTCCTTCCCTCCTTCCTTCTTTCCTCCCCCTCCCTTCCCTCCTTTCTTCTTTCCTCCCTCCTGCCTACCTCTCTTCCTTCCCTCCTTTCCCCCTTCCATCCTTCCTTCCTTCTTCCTCCCTTCCTCCTTCTCTTTCTTTCCTCCCCCCTACCTTCCTCCCTTCCCTCCTTCCTTCTTTCCTCCCTCCCTCCTACCTTCCTCCCTTCCTTCCTTCCTTCTTTCCTCCCTCCCTCCTACCTTCCTTCCTTCCTTCCCTCCTTCCTTCTTTCCTCCCTCCCTCCTACCTTCCTTCCTCCTTTCCTTCCTGATTGAATAAATGAGAGAATGATTGCTGCAGTTGCTCTTATTAGATGTGCAGCTCCACCCGGCAGGTCACATCGGGTACATTGAGAGAATTACTAGTAATTGTGGCTTCATTACAGCCTTTCTCTCTCTAGTCTACGTTTGATCTCAGCTTCTCTCTCTCTCTCTTGCTGCCCTTTTTCTTTTCTTTTTTTTTGCAGTTCATTTTGCATCGCTCCTCGTGTTTGAGGTGCGTTTGTTCGTCTCTCGTCTCTGAACCTGCACCAATTATCTAAAGCCTTTCATCTGGAAAGAGGAAGTTGCTGCCTGATGACCTTTTCGCTCAAAAGGTTTCAACTACAGCGTCTTTTGGGTTTGGAAGAAGTTGCTTTTTCTTTTTTTCTTTTTTCTCTTTTCTCTTTCTTTTGCAAATATAATGATACAGGTTTTTGACAACAGCAGGGATGAAACGTTGGATGAACCTGAACGCAGCAACAACGCCTTCATTTACATTTATATTATACCATCATTTGTTGGACACTACTGGCCTTTCCACACCCAGGAGGAGCGTTAAACAGCACAATACGTGACATTAACTCACTTTGGCTGCTGCTTTAATACAGAATACATCAACTGCAGGAAGTCACATCACCATATATTATATTAAACATGTTTGATCTGATGCTGCTGAATCAATACCAGCTCAGCTTATCTGATGAAACACACACTACAACAGATTATTATTATTATGGGGTTTATTTAGATTGGCTGAATGCAGGTATCACAGTGTTATTTAATGAATGCTAATTGACAAAAGCCCTTCTAGGGACAGATGTTGCAAAAGTAAGAGATTAAAATAGTAAAGCTGTACAATAAATACAAATACAGGACAGGATAAATAGAAGATAAGCAAAGTAAAACATGGTATAGTACAATAAAATACACATAAAACTAGACATGAGTACAGGTTTGTTTGGCTGAATTGATTAGGATATTTGGTTTAATGCTCAGGGTTAGGGTTAGAGATCCTTTGCGGGATGAGACTTCTCAGTTTGTTGGATCTGCAGCAGCTCTGGAGTCTCTCGATGTATTTGCATTGTAAGGCTGAGGAGTGATTTCATTTAAATACACATTCAGAATGAGTCTCGTACCCCTTTTCCACCGAGCTGGAGCCAGTGCTGGTTCGGAGCCAGAGCTAGAGCCAGTGCTCAGTTGGTGCTAACCCGAGCTCCTCTTACAAGCCTGTTGCTTTTCCACCGGCTAGGAGCAACGCGATTACGTCACTGTATAACAGAGCCAGCGCGCCTTTGAAGCACTTCCATGATTCACCAGTGAGAGGCAGCAACAAGCTGCAAGGCATCTAGCCTGCCGGAAACGAGGAAGAAGAAGAAGACAAAAAATGGTAAAAAATAGAACTTTTAATCAACACATGTTTAACCCTCTGTAAATGACAGTTAGCCGCGCTAGTCAGCTAATAAACGTTAGCCCCGCTAGCCAGCTAATAAACGTTAGACCCGCTAGTCTGCTAATAAATGTTAGCCCTGCTACTCAGCTAATAAACGTTAGCCCCGCTAGCCGGCTAATAAACGTTAGCCCCGCTAGCGGCTAATAAACGTTAGCCCCCCCCCCCCCCCCAGTCCACTGACGTAATCGGTTCTTGCTTTAGACCAGCAAAGAGTTGGTGCTTGCTCTGGCTCCCGTTCTGAGGCTTGGGCTGGAGCTTTGGCGGTGGAAAAGCAAAGAACCGGTGCTTAGGTCAGGCTCTGGCTCCGAACCGGCACCAGCTTGGTGGAGAAGAGGAAGATGTTTTTATTAAAAGTTTAGAACAGATGAGGGGTGAATGAGGTCTGTAAAACATCACATTTAGGCTCAATGAGGAAATAAATCCATGTTTTATGTTGTCATGGCTCAAAGAGGAAAAGCAAAGACACGTTTTTGGTGTGACCTACAAAGAGTTAAAACCAGATCCTGTTTTTTCTGTTATAACGTCGTCCACTCGAGCTTCAGCCTCACATTAAACATTACATCACATCTTCATATTTTCCCATGAAAGCTTCTTTTGATTCCACCTCTGCACGGAGGCGAAGTAAAAAGCGTTTCACCTCTTTTATCCCCCCCCCCCCCCCCCCCCCCCCCCCCGCTGCTGTAAAGGTGTATTTATTAATCAGCGTTGGAGAGCCCTTTGTGTCATCCTCCCGGGTCCTTCCTCTGTCCTTCCTTCCTTCCTTCATCTGTCCTTCCTTTCTTTCTTACTTCCTCCCTCCTTTCCTTCCTCCTTTCCTTCCTTCCTTCCTTCCTTAGATCTAAGTTCAGCTGTTAGGGTTAATGTTCCCTCCTTCTGTCCTTTCTTCCTTCCTTCCTCCCTCCCTTCTTCCCTCCTTTCCTTCCTCCCCCCTTTCCTTCCTTCTTCCCTCCTTTCCTTCCTTCTTCCCTCCTTTCCTTCCTTCCTTCCTTCCTCCCTCCTTTCTTTCCTTCTTTCCTTCCATCCTTCCTTCTTCCCTCCTTTCCTTCCTCCCCTTCCTCCCTCCCTCCCTTCTTCCTTTCATTCCTTCTTCCTCCCTCCTTCCTTGCTTTCCTTCTTCCTCCCTCCGTCCTTTCCTTCCTTCTTCCTTCCTTCCCTCCTCCCTCCCTCCTTTCTTTCCTTCCTTCCTCCCTCCCTTCTTCCTTTCCTTCCTTCTTCCTCCCTTCTTCCTTTCCTTCCCTCTCCCTCCCTTCCTCCCCCCTTTCCTTCCTTCTTCCCTCCTTTCCTTCCTTCTTCCCTCCTTCCCTTCCTCCCTCCTTTCCTTCCTTCCTTCCTTCCTTCCTCCCTCCTTTCTTTCCTTCTTCCTTCCTTCCTCCCTTCCTTCCTTCCTTCCTTCCTTCCTTCCTCCCTCCTTTCTTTCCTTCCTTCCGTCCTTCCTTCCTCCCTCCCTCCCTCCCTCCCTTCTGCCTTTCATTCCTTCTTCCTCCCTTCCTTCCCTTCCTTCCTTCTTCCTCCTTCCTTCCCTTCCTCCCTCCTTTCCTTTCCTTCTTCCTCCCTCCTTCCTTTCCTTCCTTCTTCCTCCCTTCCTTCCCTTCCTCCCTCCTTTCCTTCCTTCCTTCCTTCCTTCTTTCCTTCCTTCCTTCCTTCCTTCCTTCTTTCCTTCCTTTAAGTGCAAATGACATAACTAGTAAGGCCTGTTTAAGGGTTTTCCACCTCTGCACGGAGGCGAAGTAAAAAGCGTCTCACCTCTTTTATCCCCCCCGCTGCTGTAAAGGTGTATTTATTAATCAGCGTTGGAGAGCCCTTTGTGTTTCCTGTAAAGCCGAACGTTAGCACATCAAATGATCCGAGTAATTGACCTCGCTCCCGCATCAGTTCTCCTTTTCATTTAGAGAAGGAGCTGGAGGTCTGAGCTACTGTAAGAGTATTTCTCCTGGAGATAATTATCATTGATTTGCTTCTTTTTATTAAGCTTCCTGCATCACTGGTGTGTGATGTGTGCAGCTTTATTCCATGATAAGACACACACACACACAGACACACACAGAGACAGACACACACACACACACACACAGATACACAACCACAGACACACACATAGACACACACAGACATACAGACACATACACACACACACACAGATACACACATACACAGACACACACAACCACACACACAGACACACAGAGACACACTCATACACTCACACACACAGACACACATACACACACAACCACACACAGACACGCACACACAGGCACGCACATACACACACAACCATACAGACACACACACACAACCGCACAGACACACACGCACACACACACAGACACACACACAGCCACAGATACACAACCACACCACACGACCACACAGACAGACACACACACACGACCACACAGACACACACACACACAACCACACTCATGTACAACCACACAGACACACACACACGACCACACAGACACACGCACACACAACCACACACACACAGACACACAACCACACACACACAGACACACACACACACACATGTACAACCACACAGACACACAACCACACAACCACACACACACATACAGACACAGACACACACATAGGCACACACACAACCACACACACAACCACACAGACACACACAGACACACTCATACGCACACACAACCCCACAGACACGCACAGAGACAACCACACACATGCACACACACACACAGAGACACACACAACCACACACACACAGACGCAGCATGATGGTATTTATTAGTATGCTGAAGGTAAGACTTTGATAATCATTCACATTATGGAGTCACAACATTAATTAAAACTGACCTTTTTATTTAATTCAGACGATTAAAGCCAAACATCTCAAAACGCTCCGAGTTCTTTTAAAAAAGCGATTAAACGGGAATCAATAATTGTTGATTATTATTAGCAGGTGGCGTGTGTGTGTGTGTGTGTGTGTGTGTGTGGTTGGTTTATAATGAATGTTAGAAGCTTTAAAATCACATTATAAACCCAAATAGGAAATCTAACCTTTGATTAATAAGACAATACAACAGTGATTTTCTTTATTTTGAATTTAAATTGTATTATT
>NC_070578.1:40325869-40353809 GCF_027409825.1 Scomber japonicus | reverse complement strand
CCTTCCTTCCTTCATCCTCCTGTCCTTCTTTCCATCCTTCCTTCCTTCATCCCTCCTGTCCTTCTTTCCATCCTTCCTTCCTTCATCCCTCCTGTCCTTCTTTCCATCCTTCCTTCCTTCATCCCTCCTGTCCTTCTTTCCATCCTTCCTTCCTTCATCCCTCCTGTCCTTCTTTCCATCCTTCCTTCCTTCATCCCTCCTGTCCTTCTTTCCATCCTTCATCCCTCCTGTCCTTCTTTCCATCCTTCCTTCCTTCATCCCTCCTGTCCTTCTTTCCATCTTCCTTCCTTCATCCCTCCTGTCCTTCTTTCCATCCTTCCTTCCTTCATCCCTCCTGTCCTTCTTTCCATCCTTCCTTCCTTCATCCCTCCTGTCCTTCTTTCCATCCTTCCTTCCTTCATCCTCCTGTCCTTCTTTCCATCCTTCCTTCCTTCATCCCTCCTGTCCTTCTTTCCATCCTTCATCCCTCCTGTCCTTCTTTCCATCCTTCCTTCCTTCATCCCTCCTGTCCTTCTTTCCATCCTTCCTTCCTTCATCCCTCCTGTCCTTCTTTCCATCCTTCCTTCCTTCATCCCTCCTGTCCTTCTTTCCATCCTTCCTTCCTTCATCCCTCCTGTCCTTCTTTCCATCCTTCCTTCCTTCATCCCTCCTGTCCTTCTTTCCATCCTTCCTTCCTTCATCCCTCCTGTCCTTCTTTCCATCCTTCCTTCCTTCATCCCTCCTGTCCTTCTTTCCATCCTTCCTTCCTTCATCCCTCCTGTCCTTCTTTCCATCCTTCATCCCTCCTGTCCTTCTTTCCATCCTTCCTTCCTTCATCCCTCCTGTCCTTCTTTCCATCCTTCCTTCCTTCATCCCTCCTGTCCTTCTTTCCATCCTTCCTTCCTTCATCCCTCCTGTCCTTCTTTCCATCCTTCCTTCCTTCATCCCTCCTGTCCTTCTTTCCATCCTTCTTCCTTCATCCCTCCTGTCCTTCTTTCCATCCTTCCTTCCTTCATCCCTCCTGTCCTTCTTTCCATCCTTCCTTCCTTCATCCTCCTGTCCTTCTTTCCATCCTTCCTTCCTTCATCCCTCCTGTCCTTCTTTCCATCCTTCCTTCCTTCATCCCTCCTGTCCTTCTTTCCATCCTTCCTTCCTTCATCCCTCCTGTCCTTCTTTCCATCCTTCCTTCCTTCTTTCCTCACTTCCTTCTTTCCATCCTTCCTTCCTTCATCCCTCCTGTCCTTCTTTCCATCCTTCATCCCTCCTGTCCTTCTTTCCATCCTTCCTTCCTTCATCCCTCCTGTCCTTCTTTCCATCCTTCATCCCTCCTGTCCTTCTTTCCATCCTTCCTTCCTTCATCCCTCCTGTCCTTCTTTCCTTCCTTCCTTCCTTCATCCCTCCTGTCCTTCTTTCCTTCCTTCCTTCCTTCATCCCTCCTGTCCTTCTTTCCATCCTTCCTTCCTTCATCCCTCCTGTCCTTCTTTCCATCCTTCCTTCCTTCATCCCTCCTGTCCTTCTTTCCATCCTTCCTTCCTTCATCCCTCCTGTCCTTCTTTCCATCCTTCCTTCCTTCATCCCTCCTGTCCTTCTTTCCATCCTTCCTTCCTTCATCCCTCCTGTCCTTCTTTCCATCCTTCCTTCCTTCATCCCTCCTGTCCTTCTTTCCATCCTTCATCCCTCCTGTCCTTCTTTCCATCCTTCCTTCTTTCATCCCTCCTGTCCTTCTTTCCATCCTTCCTTCCTTCATCCCTCCTGTCCTTCTTTCCATCCTTCCTTCCTTCATCCCTCCTGTCCTTCTTTCCATCCTTCCTTCCTTCATCCCTCCTGTCCTTCTTTCCATCCTTCCTTCCTTCATCCCTCCTGTCCTTCTTTCCATCCTTCCTTCCTTCATCCCTCCTGTCCTTCTTTCCATCCTTCCTTCCTTCATCCCTCCTGTCCTTCTTTCCATCCTTCCTTCCTTCATCCCTCCTGTCCTTCTTTCCATCCTTCCTTCCTTCATCCCTCCTGTCCTTCTTTCCATCCTTCCTTCCTTCATCCCTCCTGTCCTTCCTTCTTTCCATCCTTCCTTCCTTCATCCCTCCTGTCCTTCTTTCCATCCTTCCTTCCTTCATCCCTCCTGTCCTTCTTTCCATCCTTCCTTCCTTCATCCTGTCCCTTTCTTTCCATCCCTTCCTTCCTTCATCCCTCCTGTCCTTCTTTCCATCCTTCATCCCCTCCTGTCCTTCTTTCCATCCTTCCTTCCTTCATCCCTCCTGTCCTTCTTTCCATCCTTCCTTCCTTCATCCCTCCTGTCCTTCTTTCCATCCTTCCTTCCTTCATCCCTCCTGTCCTTATTTCCATCCTTCCTTCCTTCATCCCTCCTGTCCTTCTTTCCATCCTTCCTTCCTTCATCCCTCCTGTCCTTCTTTCCATCTTCCTTCCTTCATCCCTCCTGTCCTTCTTTCCATCCTTCCTTCCTTCATCCCTCCTGTCCTTCTTTCCATCCTTCCTTCCTTCATCCCTCCTGTCCTTCTTTCCATCCTTCCTTCCTTCATCCCTCCTGTCCTTCTTTCCATCCTTCCTTCCTCCTTTCCTTCCTGTCCTTCTTTCCATCCTTCCTTCCTTCATCCCTCCTGTCCTTCTTTCCATCCTTCCTTCCTTCTTTCCTCACTTTCTTCTTTCCATCCTTCCTTCCTTCATCCCTCCTGTCCTTCTTTCCATCCTTCATCCCTCCTGTCCTTCTTTCCATCCTTCCTTCCTTCATCCCTCCTGTCCTTCTTTCCATCCTTCCTTCCTTCATCCCTCCTGTCCTTCTTTCCATCCTTCCTTCCTTCATCCCTCCTGTCCTTCTTTCATCCTTCCTTCCTTCATCCCTCCTGTCCTTCTTTCCATCCTTCCTTCCTTCCTCCTTTCCATCCTTCCTTCCTTCCTTCCTCCTTCCCTCGTTAGGGGTTAGGGTTCCTAGTTTATAATCTATGTGATCATGGATGCAGAATAGCAGTCACATGTATGCTGGTCTCTTTTAACCCTAACCCTGTACTATGTGGAGGAATGAAGTGACCTTGTTGCTATGCAGGATTCTGATTGGCTAACGTGGGGCTTGAGCTGCTCTTGACGGCATATATATACGGGTTAGTGTAAACGGAAACTTCTCTGAAAACGGACTGGTAACAGAGGATGAAATGTCCATTTATGAAAATAGCCGGGCACGTCTAAACGTAGTCAGAGTTAAACATGAAGCCACCAACAAGTATCAAGACAAGCACTCAGTATGACATCACATCACAATGACATCATCACTACTCCAGATTATCAGAGAGTAGTTGATCATCCAGTAATCAAAATATTTAGGTCAATTAAAAAAGTTCAAATCTAAAAAAAGAAGAAGCTAAAAACTGATATCTGTTGGCTGGCTTTACTTGTTAACTAAGAAGTTTAAGTTGAAGGTTCTTTTGACCCAAAGAGCAGAACAAAGAAGTGGAAACAGGTTTGTGTTGGTTTACTGTAGTGATGTAGTGAAGTCTTATTTATGATAGAGGTTCGGTGTTGTAGTGAAGTCTTATTTATTATAAAGGTTCGGTGTTGTAGTGAAGTCTTATTTATTATAGAGGTTCGGTGTTGTAGTGAAGTCTTATTTATTATAGAGGTTCGGTGATGTAGTGAAGTCCTTATTTATTATAGAGGTTCGGTGTTGTAGTGAAGTCTTATTTATGGATAGAGGTTCGGTGTTGTAGTGAAGTCTTATTTATGACAGAGGTTCGGTGTTGTAGTGAAGTCTTATTTATGACAGAGGTTCGGTGATGTAGTGAAGTCTTATTTATTATAGAGGTTCGGTGTTGTAGTGAAGTCTTATTTATTATAGAGGTTCGGTTGTAGTGAAGTCTTATTTATTATAGAGGTTCGGTGATGTAGTGAAGTCTTATTTATTATAGAGGTTCGGTGTTGTAGTGAAGTCTTATTTATTATAGAAGGTTCGGTGATGTAGTGAAGTCTTATTTATTATAGAGGTTCAGTGTTGTAGTGAAGTCTTATTTATTATAGAGGTTCAGTGTTGTAGTGAAGTCTTATTTATTATAGAGGTTCGGTGTTGTAGTGAAGTCTTATTTATTATAGAGGTTCGGTGTTGTAGTGAAGTCTTATTTATTATAGAGGTTCGGTGTTGTAGTGAAGTCTTATTTATTATAGAGGTTCGGTGTTGTAGTGAAGTCTTATTTATTATAGAGGTTCGGTGTTGTAGTGAAGTCTTATTTATTATAGAGGTTCGGTGTTGTAGTGAAGTCTTATTTATTATAGTATCAGGTGAGGCAGTGATTGACAGAAACAAGAGGGAGGGGGCAGGAACATGGTGGGGGGAGCTAGTCTAGGTTAATTTAAAGAGATATACAGCAGGTATTCAGCTCAATAATGTAGAACGTTCATGTTTTAACCACATTTAAGTTACCTAAATATAATAACATAAAGGAAGGCAAGACTAAAATGGTACAAAAAGAAACACTATAAATGATAAAAAATCATATGAAAGTAATAAAATAGGAGGAGAAGAAACTGAATAACAGATTAAAGTACAGTAAGATACGGTGGCCCGGGAGGTGCAAACCAAGATTACAACATGTGAAACACTTTTACAAAGCTTGAGACAAATTTACGGTTTTGTTTTTCATGGGAATGAAAAGCGAGAGAGAAAAGGTGAGTCTTAAGATTTGATTTAAATACTTAAGATTTAACTAAGAAATCTATTTTATTATAATTGAATATATTCTATTATTATTTATTACATGTGCTTTTGTTTTATTAGGCTTAGAGGTAAGAAAGAAATAGGAAAATACGCAAAGAAAATGACAGGTGCCTATAAATAAATTATTATTAGTTTCATTATCATTATTATTATTATTATTATTATTATTATTATTATTAGTAGTAGTAGTAGTAGAAGTATTAATAGTATCTAGTTGTTGTTACTGCTATTAAAACAGTTGAGATGTTGTTGGTGATTATTCAGGATTTCAGTGTCGCTGTCCGTGGTGCTGAAACCAGAAATCTGATGTTTTCTATCACTGATGTGTATTTACTGCATGCAGTCTCTGTGTGTGTGTGTGTGTCAGTGTGTGTGTGTGTGTGTGTGTGTGTGTGTGTCTCTCTGTGTGTGTGTGTGTGTGTGTGTGTGTGTCTCTGTGTGTGTGTCTCTCTCTCTCTCTCTGTGTCTCTGTGTGTGTGTCTCTCTCTCTCTCTCTGTGTCTCTGTGTGTGTGTCTCTGTGTGTATGTGTGGTGTGTGTGTGTGTCTCTCTCTCTCTCTCTGTGTGTGTGTGTGTGTGTGTGTGTGTGTGTGTGTGTGTAATCCTGGACTTCAGAGACTTTTTAATGTCTTCTTCCCACAAAGCATCAGAATCATCAAAGGAACCAGATCCCACAAAGCATCAGAATCATCAAAGGAACCAGATAAACCAGCAGATCCAGTTTGGAGAGAGTGTATTTCCTGTTTCCTGTTTTAACTCCGTCTACACGACAGATGTTGAAGCTCTAACTCAACAATAACTCTCGTCTTAAACTAACGATGCGTGCTGAGATTAAATAGACGAAGAGTTCAGAACGAGAGCGGAATAAAAAGTTTCTGTCTCCGGGAGAGTCAACCATATGTTCATCAGGACTGAATCTGCTGGAGGTCTGAGAACAAGTCCGTGTGATTAGAGACGAAAGAGAGACGGAGGGAGGGAGGAAGAAGGAAGGAAAGTAGGAAGGAAACGAAGGAAGGAAGGAAGGGAGGGAGGGAGGGAGAGAGGAAGGAAAGAAAAGAAGGAAGAGAGGAAGGAAGGAAAGAAGGATGGGAGGGGGAGGAAACAAAACGAGAAGGAGGGAGAGAGGAAGAGAGAAGGAAAGGAGGAAGGAAGGATGGAAGGAAAGAAGGAGGGACATAGGGAGGAAGGGAGGAAGGAAGGAAAATAGGAAGGGAGAAAGGAAGGAAAGAAGGACAGAGGAAAGAAGGTAAGGGGAGAAAAGAAAGAGAGATGGAGGGAGGGAGGAAGAAGGAAGGAAAGTAGGGAGGACGGAAGGAAGGAAAGAAGGAAGGCAGGAAGGAAGGAAGGAAGGAAGGAAGGAAGGAAGGAGGGATGGAGGAAGGCAGGAAATAAAAGAAGGAAGGGAGAAAGGAAAAGAGGAAGGGAGGAAGGAAATAAGGACAGAGGAAAGAAGGAAGGGAGGAAGGTAGGGGTAGGAAATAAAGCGAGAAGGAGGGAGGGAGGAAGAGGAAGGATGGAGGAAAGAAGGAAGGAAGGAAGGAAGGAAGGAAGCTCTATCAGCTGTTGCTGTAAACTGTAATTTCATCTTCTCGCAGCTTGTTGGCATGTTGTTGTGTGTGTGTGTGTGTGTGTGTGTGTGTCTGTGTGTGTCTGTGTGTGTGTGTGTGTGTGTGTGTGTGTGTGTGTGTGTGTGTGTGTGTGTGTGTTGTCTGTGTGTTGTGCGTGTGTGTGTGTGTGTCCTTTTTTTATAACAAACACCTGAAATGAAACCTCTGCTCTCTCTTCCAGTCGATGGAATCACCAATATGAACGTTTGCTTCCGTCGGGCTGAAACAGCAGCGGGAGACTCGATGATGTAATCAGCCGGAGATGCTCATATCGAAAATCGATGCATACCCCCCCCCCCCCCCCACACACACACACACACACACACTCAGACACACACCCCTGCCCCCCCGCTCGCATGACATCACAGCCGTTTATCTGAGAGTGAGACGGTGAATAGAGTCACACAGACAGCAGCTCTTAATCAAAAGGAAGTGAGGAAACAACAGGAGAGCAGTGTGTTTGCTGTCTGCTGTAATGATATGAACACAAATTGAAATCCTGGATATTGATTCTGAAATGTTTCTCTGAGGTTCATTTATTGTTTCAGGAAAAGGAAACAAGGAGAGAAGATAGAGAGAAATATTGCTTCTATTAGAGAAAGATGTTATTACCACAAAAAAATATGTTTCCTAGTCGATCATCAGTGAGGAGGGAAATATGTTTAACCCTCCTGTTGTCCTCCAGTCAAGGGAAGGAAGGGAGGGAGGTAGGAAGATAGGGGGGATGAAGGAAGGATGGAGGGAAGGAGGGAGGTAGGGAGGAAGAAGGAAGGAAAGGAAAGGAGCGAGGATGGAAAGGAGGAAGGAAGTGAGGAAGGAAAGAAAGAGAGAAGGAGGGAGGAAGAAGGAAGGAAAGTAGGGAGAGAGGAAGGCAGGAAGAGGGAAGGAAATGAGGGAAGGAGGGAGGGAAGGAAAGGAGGATGGAAGGGAGGAAGGAAAGGAGGGAGGGAGGTAGGAAGGAAGGGACGGAAGGGGGTTAGGATGTTATTACCACAAAAAAATATTCCCAGTCGATCATCAGTGAAATATGTTTAACCTTCCTGTTGTCCTCCAGTCAAGGGAGGAAGGGAGGGAGGGAGGAAGGAAGGACAGGGAGGAAAGAAGGAAGGTAGGAAGATAGGGGGGAAGAAGGAAGGAAGGATGGAAGGCAGGAAAGAAAAGAAGGAAAGGAGAGAGGAAAAGAGGAAGGGATAAAGGAAAAGAAGGAATGGAGGAAGGAAGGAAAGAAGGACAGAGGAAAGAAGGAAGGGAAGAAGGTAGGAGGAAGAATGAAGGAAAGGAGGGAGGAAAGAAGGAAGGAGGGAGGGAGGGATGAAGGAAAAGAGGAAAGGGGGAAGGTGGGGGGGAGAAAGAGAGAAGGAGGGAAGGAGGAAAGGAAGGAAGGAAGGAAGGAAGGAAGCTCTATCAGCTTTTGATGCTGTAAACTATAATTTCATCTTCTCGCAGCTTGCTGGCATGTTGTTGTTTGTGTGTGTGTGTGTGTGTGTGTGTGTGTGTGTGTGTGTGTGTGTGTGTGTGTGTGTGTGTGTGAGTGTGTGTGTGTGTGTGTGTGTGTGTGTGTGTGTGTGTGTGTGAGTGTGTGTGAGTGTGTGTGTGTGTGTGTGTGTGTGTGAGTGTGTGTGTGTGTGTGTGTGTGTGTGTGTGTGTGTGTGTGTGTGTGTGAGTGTGTGTGTGTGAGTGTGTGTGTGTGTGTGTGTTTCCACCTCAGCAGGTTTGCAGGTGTTCAGGTACTTTAAACTCTACCGGAGTACTTCCTGTTTTAACTTTTACATCATTTATTCAGCCGAGCTCAAAGTTCAGAGACAAAATTGGAAAGGTCTCTCTCTCTCTCTCTACCTCTCTCTCTCTCTCTCTCTCTCTCTACCTCCCTCCCTCTCTCTCTCTACCTCTCTCTCTCTCTCTCTCTCTCTCTCTCTCTACCTCCCTCCCTCTCTCTCTCTACCTCTCTCTCTCTCTCTCTCTCTCTCTCTCTCTCTCTCTCTCTCTACCTCTCTCTCTCTCTCTCTCTCTCTCCCTCTCTACCTCCCTCTCTCTCTCTACCTCTCTCTCTCTCTCTCTCTCTCTCTCTCTCTCTCTCTCTTACCTCTCTCTCTCTCTCTCTCTCTCTCCCTCTCTACCTCCCTCTCTCTCTCTACCTCTCTCTCTCTCTCTCTCTGTCTCTCTCTCTCTCTCTCTCTCTCTCTCTCTCTCTCTCTACCTCTCTACCTCTCTACCTCCCTCTCTCTCTCTCTCTACCTCTCTCTCTCTCTCTACCTCTCTCTACCTCTCTCTCTCTCTCAGTCTCTCTCTCTCTCTCTACCTCCCTCTCTCTCTCTACCTCTCTCTCTCTCTGTCTCTCTGTCTCTCTCTCTCTCTCTACCTCTCTCTCTCTCTCTCTCTCAGTCTCTCTCTCTCTCTACCTCCCTCTCTCTCTCTCTCTGTCTCTCTCTCTCTCTCTCTCTCTCCTCTCCCTCTCCCTCTCTCAAATAAGTAGGAGACATAAATACTTCTTCCTCTGCTCTGTCTGCTGACTCTTCAGTGAGATGAGTAATAAAGCTGCAGAAGAAGAAGAAGAAGAAGAAGAAGAAGAAGCTGTGTCTTCATGTCTGGCTCTGAGTGTTTCTCTCTTCACGTGTTAACAGATTTATTTCTATTCGTCTTATTTTTATCTGTTCAGTGAAATATAAAATAATGACTCATTCAGAATCGTGCTGATCTTAATTAACTGGAGGAAAAACACAAACCCACAAAATGTTTCTATTAATCCATAAAGAATGAATCACTCTAATGTTTCTATTAACAGCAGCTCTGAATCTCTTTATTTAGGTTAGTGTGTATATTCAGAGAGAGAGGCTTGTCTTTCACTCAGCAGCTCAGTTCATGTAAAGTACCTCAGTTAAAGGAAGCAGTGATGTTTCCTGGAAGCACTCAGAGTCTTTCTACCTTCCAGTTTTACTCTGTCCTCTATCAATCAATCAATCATCAATCAGACTTTATTTATATAGCTATATAACTTTAGTTCTTTATATAGCAAACAGGAAATGAGATCATAACTCTTAAAAATCTGCAATATATTAAACAGACAAAAGTAAAGAATAAAATGAAACCACTATAAAATAAAGTGGATGAAACCAGAGATGCTCCCTCTTTAATTTTTCCTTCGTTCTTCCCTTCCTTCCATACTTCTTTCCTCACTTCCTTCCTTCCTTCCTTCCTTTCTCCCTTCCTTCCTTCCTTCCTTCCTTCCTTCCTCCCTCCCTTCCTTCCTTGAGGAGGGTTAAAATAGAAAAAAAAGACAGAAAAATTCAATTGAAAGCCGAATTAAAAAGTCAGATCTTAAGTTTGTTTTTTAGAAATATGAACGCTCTCTGCTGCTCCAGAGATGAGGATACTTTTCATGCATCGTGATTTAACACAAAGTTCTTTATATAATCAGAGCTAACAAACAAACAGGATCTAAAATATATTAAACTAAATATAAAAGGAAAGAACTAAATAATGAGATGCTCCCTCTTTCTTTAGTTTCTCCTTCTTTCCTTCCTCTTGTCCTCCTCGAGGACCAGGATAATAAACGATGTTTCTCTCTGTGACGTTTTTATCTGAACTTTGGGAATAATTATAAAACCAGCAACAGCAGACCTGAGATCTGACTAAGAGCATTAAGAGCTTTATAAACACCTGCTGTGCATTAGCATTAGCACTGATGCATTAGCATTAGCACTGATGCATTACATTACTGCAGACGCATTAACACACTGATCACTACTAAGGATCATTACATAAGGAAGGGAGGAAGGAAGGAAGAAGGGAGGGAGGGAGGGAGGGAGGGAGGAAGGAAGGAAGGAAGGAAGGTAGGAAGGGAGGGAGAAAGGAAAAGAAGAAGGAAGGAAGGAAGGTAGGAGGGAGGGAGGGAAAAAGGAAAAGAGGGAGGAAGGAAGGAAGGTAGGAGGGAGGGAGGGAAAAGGGAAGGAAGGAAGGGAAGGTAGGAGGGAGGGAGGGAAAAGGAAAAGAGGAAGGAAGGAAGGAAGGTAGGGAGGGAGGGAGGGAGGAAGGAAGGAAGGTAGGAAGGGAGGGAGAAAGGAAAAGAGAAAGGAAGGTAGGAAGGGAGGAGGGAGGGAGGGAAAAAGGAAAAGAGGGAGGAAGGAAGGAAGGAAGGAAGGAAGGAAGGAAGGAAGGTAGGAGGGAGGGAGGGAAAAGGAAGGGAGGAAGGAAGGAAGGAAGGTAGAAGGGAGGGAGGGAAAAGGAAAAGAGGAAGGAAGGAAGGAAGGAAGGAAGGTAGGAGGGAGGGAGGAAGGAAAAGAAGAAGGAAGGAAGGAAGGAAGGAAGGTAGGAGGGAGGGAGGGAAAAGGGAAGGAAGGAAGGAAGGTAGGAGGGAGAGAGGGAAAAGGAAAAGAGGAAGGAAGGAAGGAAGGAGGGAGGGAGGGAGGGAGGAGAAAGGAAAAGAGGAAGGAATGAAGGAAGGTAGGAGGGAGGGAGGAAGGAAAAGAAGGAGGAAGGAAGGAAGGAAGGAAGGAAGGAGGAGGGAGGAAGGAAGGAAGGAAGGTAGGAGGGAGGGAGGGAGAAAGGAAAAGAGGAAGGTAGGAGGGAGGAAGAAGGAAGGAAGGGAGGAAGGAAGGACGGAGGAAAGAAGGAAGGAGGGTAGGAGGGAGGGAGCATTAAGAGCTTTATAAAGGCTGCTGTGCATTAGCACTGATGCAGAACATTACTGCACTTACACACATTAACACACTGATCACTACTAAGGAAGGGAGGAAGGAAGGAAGGAAGGATGGAGGAAAGAAGACGCATTAACACACTGATCATTACTCTAGTTCAGGTCTGCATTGTTACATCCTGATCCAGGAAGTAGCCACAGCCTTCAAATCACGCTTAGAAAAGCTCTTACTGCTTATTCAGCTTTTACATGTTACCAAACGTAGAGTCAGTAATAAAAATAGAAACATTACAGCTAGGGCTGTCAGCGTTAACGCGTTAATCACGATTACATTAATGCAATCCATAACGCGTTAATTTTTTAAATCGCATTTTAATGTTGCAAGCCTTTTTTGTCCCTTCTACTCCCCCGTAGACGGCTCCTCTAGCTGTAGCGCTATGCTTTGAAGTGGCCTCCTGCAGTAAACCTACCGCGCTGATGGAAAGTAAGAGAGCTACTGGACTTTTGAACGGCTTGTTTAACTTTAAAACACTTCCAGACGCTTCAGTTGACAAGTCAAAAGTAAAATGCAACCTGTGTCAAACGGAGTTTAACTACCACCGGAGTACGTGGAGTTTGAGTTAGCACCTCCACGCTAAACACCCAGGTGCAGCCAAGCCAGCCTCAGCTCCACCAAAGGACCATTTTGGAGTGTGGGAGTCGCAGCAGAGCCGTGATTGATTCCCAGTTAAGACACTCCGGTAAGAAATGCTTTACATTATGGGCTTAAAACTGCCTTCAAATGTCAAATAACAGGATTTTAAACATGCAATTCAAAACGCCATTAATCGCGATTAACTATGGAAACTCTGAGATTAAAAAAATTAATCGTTTGACAGCCCTAGTTACAGCATTAAAACATCCTGATGTGACTGTTAACTCACACAGAGACAAACATAAAGCTGTGAACTGAACTCTGAGACTGAACAAACATTCAGGATTCAGATTCATTAATGAACCAGACTCACACAGTAGACTCATTTTTAAGGCCTTAAACATGACGATGAATTACATATAAACTAGTTTCTATACCTGCTGAATCTAATGTTTGTACTCTACTATAAAATAAAGCTACAAAAATATTATTAATTCAACTCAATTGTGTCTCACTGATGAACAATGTTCAAATAAAAGATTCCCCTAGTGGTTTATCTGTGAACTACATGTATCTGATCGTTTATGGGTCAGTGATAAATAAGTGTTGGTAAGATAACAATTCAAAAAACTGTTAAAAAGTAGTTTTAAAAGCAGCATCAGGTTTGTTTGAAATGGTTTCAAACAAGGAGGAAGGAAGGAAGGAAGGAAGGAAGGACGGACGGACGGGGACGGACGGAAGGAAGGAAAGAAGGAAAAATATACCATATCTTTATATCTTTCGCGGGTATACTTCATCTTCCACGTGAACATAGCTGCAGAAATAAAAAGTTCAACATTACTCAGCAATGACATTTTCCCTTCCTGTAACACAAACGTTCATGTTTTCATTGTCAGTGTTTTTTTTCAGGCTGGGAGTTCTGGTCCTCTGAAATGAGGCCAACCAGGAAGTAACTTAGAGCTGCATTCTATCAAAAGGCCACCAGGGGGCGACCGTCTCTATACAAGTCAATGGAGAATTCACCAACTTCTCACTTGATTTCTAACCTCAGTAAACGTTTTCAAAATGTGTTTATGGTCTCAATCGCTAGTTTAAAGCCTTCTTCAATGCAGTATGATGTTCATTTGGGACATTTTGGCCTCCCTGATTTTATATGTGACGATAAAGCAGGGTATGCATTAGGGGCGTGGCTACGTCCTGATTGACAGGTTGATTGCCCAATGTCCTCGAGATCCAGTCCTCGTAACCATAGCAACCTCTCCGCTCCGCCCATGGCTCCGCCTCATGCCCATATAAGTAGAATCTGTGTTTTTATTTTTCCCAGCATGCACCTGAAATTTTCAAGATGGCGCTGCCATCCACTTCCCCTTTTCTCTCTTCTTTTGTCCTGTGAGGAGAAGAAGCTGTGTGTGCTGCAGGAGGTTATTTCTCTAAAAGCAGATGGATGGATTCAGCGGTCAGTTTGTCTCTGCTCTGATTCAACAGAACAAATCATCTGAGTCTGAGTCACGCTCACTTTCAGGAAGTTTTCCATCTGAGCGGCTGCTGCTGATGTTCACTGTTCATGAAGGATGTGATTCATGGTTTTTTGTTGTTGGGTTTTTTTTTTTTCCATTTCCTGCCTTTTGACCGTCTCCAGAGTTTAATATGTTATTTCCAGCTGCTGGCTTCATGTGTGTGCTCACAGAGAAAAAGAGACAAATTGTTTTTTTTCCACTTTAGAGCCGAACAAACACCATGGGTTTTATTTTTCTTCTCGTTGAAGCTGCAATGCATTCTGGTCCGTGGATGCAGAAGAGTTTTTCCTCTAATGGATTTCTATCTGTGTGATTGTTGGTTAGAAAGAGCAGAAAGAACCCAGAGAGCATGTTCATGTCCACAGTTGTCATGACCTCACCTGTGTTCAATTCAAAACCCTGAGGGGAAATGTAAAAGGCATGAGGAGCAGCATCATTAAAAAAAGGATAAACAGAATATCATCAACATAAAATCATATAAAGTGCTATAGTCAGTATATTCTGTGCTTCATGGTGAAGTGCCGTGTACATTCAGTCGGTTGGGGGGGCAGTGATGTTGGGACAGGGAGGGGTCAGAGTTCAGGAGCTGGACTGCTGTGGGGACAAAAGGGGCTCCTGCTTTGTGTCCTGCAGCGTGGACAGCACAGCCTGATGGGAGCCACTCAAACACTGAGCTGACGTTAATAATACTGTGCTATGGGTTGCCATGACAACACAGGAGGTCAGTGTGTAATTTATATTTTGATATCTGATTCCTTTTTTTATATGTATATATATATATGCTTATATACTTTATGGTCATGGTTTTCTGCCAAACTTTTGCTTTGAAGGAATGTTTTTGTGAGCAACCACTTCCTGTCTGGGTTACATGTTGCCAGATGTTGTGAGCGGGAATTAAAAGTTAGAGAGAGAGAGACGAGAGAGGATGATGGTGTGGTGGACTACTGCTGGTTTACAAGGCGCACACGGTAGAATAATTATTTTGGTTAATTTGTTGGGCACATGGATTGATATATGTGATTGCTGAAATGTTTTTGTTTCAGTGTGTGTGTTGTTCAGTGTTCTATAACTAAAGAGGAATAAAAGTGATTGTGGACATCAGTAAGAAGCGTGGTTCTTAACCGGAGTAGATACAGGTCGTGTAGGATCCTGTGAGCAGAGCAGATTGTTTGTTGGTCACAGAAAGCAGACTGAGCTCTAACAGGGTGTCCAATGATTTTAGAGCTTTAGACTTTGGTGATGCTAAGGAAACGTGTCCGATCTTGCTGATGGAATAAAACCAGGAGATGAATGAGAATGTTAAGGATGCTCTCGATGACGGATCAATCACCAACATTCCCACATGAGCAACAGTGGCAAGAAAACAGGAAGAACCCTCAGAACCAGACTCAGAGTGGGAGAACATCTGCCTCCACCGGTTGGAGTAGAGAGGAGAGAGAGAGAGAGAGAGAGAGAGAGAGAGAGAGAGAGAGAGAGAGAGAGAGAGAGAGGAAGGAGAGGAGAGAGAGGAAGGAGAGGAGAGAGAGGAAGGAGAGGAGAGAGAGGAAGGAGAGAGAAGAAGGAGAGAGGAGAGAGGAAGGAGAGGAGAGAAAGGAAGGAGAGGAGGGTGAGGAAGAGGAGGAGAGAGAGGAAGGAGAGGAGAGAGAAGAAGGAGAGGAGAGAGAGAGGAAGGAGAGGAGAGAGAGAGAGGAGAGAGAGAGGAAGGAGAGAGAGAGGAGGGAGAGGAGAGAGAGAGAGAGGAAGGAGAGGAGGGAGAGGAAGGAGAGGAGAGAGAGGAGAGAGAGAGAGAGGAGAGAGAGAGAGGAAGGAGAGGAGAGAGAGAGAGAGAGAGAGGGAGGAGAGGAGGGAGAGGAAGGAGAGGAGAGAGAGGAGAGAGAAGAAGGAGAGGAGAGAGAAGAAGGAGAGAGGAGAGAGAGGAGAGAGGAACGAGAGGAGAGAAAGGAAGGAGAGAGAGAGAGAGAGAGAGAGAGAGAGGAAGGAGAGAGAGGAAGGAGAGGAAAGAGAGAGAGGAAGGAGAGGAGAGAGAAAGAGGAGAGAGAGAGAGGAAGGAGAGAGGAGAGAGAGGAGGGAGAGGAAGGATAGAGGAGAGAGAGGAGAGAGAGAGAGAGAGAGAGAGAGAGAGAGAGAGAGAGAGGAAGGAGAGGAGAGAGAGGAAGGAGAGGAGAGGAGAGAGAAGAAGGAGAGAGGAGAGAGAGGAGAGAGGAAGGAGAGGAGAGAGAGGAAGAAGAGGAGAGAGAAGCACAATGAAAATCAACAATGAAGCTAGAAGGTCCAGGACTGGAAGAGAGGAATAGGAGAGAGAGAGAGGAAGGAGAGGAGAGGAGAGGAAGGAGAGAGAGGAAGGAGAGGAGAGAGGGGAGAGAGGGAGGAAGGAGAGGAAGGAGAGGAGAGAGAGAGAGAGAGGAAGGAGAGGAGAGAGAGAGAGGAAGGAGAGGAGAGAGAGAGAGAGAGATGAAGGATAGGAGAGGAGAGAGAGAGAGGAGGAAGGAGGAGAGGAAGGAGAGAGAGAGAGAGAGAGAGAGAGGAAGGAGAGGAGAGAGAGAGAGAGAGAGAGATGAAGGATAGGAGAGGAGAGAGAGAGAGGAAGGAGAGGAGAGAGAAGAAGGAGAGGAGAGGAGAGAGAAGAAGGAGAGGAGAGAGAGAGAAGAAGGAGAGGAGAGAGAAGAAGGAGAGAGGAGAGAGGAAGGAGAGAGGAGAGAGAGGAGAGAGGAAGGAGAGGAGAGAAAGGAAGGAGAGGAGAGAAAGGAAGGAGAGGAGAGAGAAGAAGGAGAGAGGAGAGAGGAAGGAGAGGAGAGAGAGGAAGGAGAGAGGAGAGAGAGAGGAAGGAGAGGAAGGAGAGGAGAGAGAGGAATGAGAGGAGAGAGAGAGAGGAGAGAGAAGAAGGAGAGGAGAGAGAGGAAGGAGAGAGAGGAAGAGGGAGAGAGAGGAGAGAGTAGGGGAGAGAGAGAGGAAGGAGAGAGAAGAAGGAGAGGAGAGAGAGAGAGAAGGAGAGGAGAGAGAAGAAGGAGAGAGGAGAGAGGAAGGAGAGAGGAGAGAGAGGAGAGAGGAAGGAGAGGAGAGAAAGGAAGGAGAGGAGAGAGAAGAAGGAGAGAGGAGAGAGGAAGGAGAGGAGAGAGAGGAAGGAGAGAGGAGAGAGAGAGAGGAAGGAGAGGAAGGAGAGGAGAGAGAGGAATGAGAGGAGAGAGAGAGAGGAGAGAGAAGAAGGAGAGGAGAGAGAGGAAGGAGAGAGAGGAAGAGGGAGAGAGAGGAGAGAGGAAGGAGAGGAGAGAGAGGAGAGAGAGAGAGGAAGGAGAGAAAAGAAGGAGAGGAGAGAGGAAGGAGAGAAAAGAAGGAGAGGAGAGAGAGGAGAGAGAGGAAGGAGAGGAGAGAAAGGAGAGAGAGGAGAGAGAAGAAGGAGAGGAGAGAGAGGAAGGAGTGGAGAGAGAGGAAGAGGGAGAGGAAGAGGGAGAGAGAGGAGAGAGAGAGGAAGGAGAGAGAGGAAGGAGAGGTGTGAGAGGAAGGAGAGGAGAGAGAGGGAGAGGAGAGAGAGGAAGGAGAGGAGAGAGAGAGAGGAAGGAGAGGAGAGAGAGGAAGGAGAGGAGAGAGAAGCACATTGAAGGTCCGGGACTGGAATCTGTCATCCGGACGTCTCCAGGCCCAGATTTCCTGTGAGACCAGAAAGCACAGACAACTCCGGAGAAGAAGTTTAGCTTATTGATGCATTAATAGAACATTAATGTTAATGGATATAGATGGATGGATAGAGAGAGAGAGGGAGGAAGGAGGAGAGAAGAGCCCAGTGCATCATGGGAGTCCCCCGGCAGTCTAAGCCTATAGCAGCATAAACTAGGAGCTTAGCAGAATGACTTTATTCACTCTGAACGATCTCAGCTTCCTGAGCAGATATCGTCTCTGGTGGCACTTTTTCAGGATCTCGGATATCGTGTAAAGCCTCAGAAGCCCATCAAAAATTGTGTCCAAGCACCTGTACTCCTCTACTACCTCCACAGCTTCCTCCTCCTGCATGGTGGTAGTAATATTTTCTTTTTGTTAACACCCGTAAGTGTCATGTATTTATATACAGCATGTGTGATGGACTGTATTTACTGTATGTAGCATCTCTCCAGTCTTTGGATCACTAAAAGCTTTTTAAACATGTCAACCTACTACTGTACACACACACACACACACACACACACACACACACACACACACACACACACACACACACACACACACAAACAGCATCAACAGCAGGAAGCTGCCAACCTGCTCATCAGGGTTTAATCTCCTGCACATTCACACACGCACAGAGGAAGGAAGGAAGGAAGGAAGGAGGATAGAAGGAAGGAAGTTATGAGGGAAGGAAGGAAGGAAGGAACAAAGGAAGGAAGGAAGGAAGGAAGGAAGGAAGGAAGGAAAGAAGGAAGGAAGGAAGGTAGGGAAGAATGAAAGAAAAATTAAAGAAAGAGGGAGGAAGGAAGGAAGAAAGGAAGGAAAGAAAGAAGGACCAGTCAAAAGAGATGGAGGGAGGATGACAGGAGGGTTAAATGAAATAAAACCTCTGCTATAAATCTAAATCTTTTTCTTTCGTCACTAAAATAACAAACACTCATTTCTCTTCTTTCTATGATTCTGATTCAAACCCACCAATTAAACATAATTTCTCTATCTTTCTTTTATATATGCTAATCATTCCATCACTTCTTCTTCTTCTTCTTCTGCTGTTTGTGACATCTGGAGCTCCGCTAAGTGTCCCGTCCTTCAAAATAAAAGCATGTGACAGCTCGTTACAGACAGTGATGAGCAGGAAAAGCTTTTAGCGTCCAAAACATCCCGAAAAAAAATCATTTCAGCCGCCAAGCCTCGGTCTGAAATGAGCGAGGGATGAGAGAGAGAGAGAGAGAGACAGAGAGAGAGAGAGAGAAAGACAGAGAGAGAGAGCGAGAGAGAGAGGTAGAGAGAGAGAGAGAGAGACAGAGAGAGAGAGAGAGAGGGAGAGTGAGAGAGACAGAGAGAGAGGTAGAGAGAGAGAGAGGGAGAGAGAGACACAGAGAGAGAGAGACACAGAGAGAGAGAGAGAGAGAGAGAGAGAGACAAAGAGAGAGAGAGCGAGAGAGAGAGACAAAGAGAGAGAGAGAGAGAGAGAGAAAGGAGCAGAGAGAGAGAGAGAAAGGAGCAGAGAGAGAGAGAGAGAGAGACACAGAGAGAGAGAGAGAGAGAGACACAGAGAGAGAGAGAGAGACACAGAGAGAGAGAGAGAGAGAGAGAGAGAGAGAGGTAGAGAGAGAGTAGAAGTAGTAAGAAGTAAAAGATAATGGATGTGAAACGGAGGCAGACGGATGAGAAGAACAAAGCTGTCCAAAAAAAAAAAAAAAAAAAAAAAGTAAATCTGAATTTGAGCAGCTGCTCGATGATCGTCTCCAAATGAGGGCCAGAAAACAAAAAGCTGGTTTTTGGGTTTTTATGATAAAAAGAAAAGAAAAGAAAAAGACCTTTCAGATGTTTTATGTTTATTCTGCTTCATTGATCATTATCTGAGCCCTGGTTTCAATCTTCATGCATCACAAGCTAACGGTTCATTTGACCTTTAAATCCTTCTGGAAGTTTATCTGCTGGGTTTTAAAATGTTTGTCAAACTTTATAAGATGTTAAACCTTCAACACTCGTTACATAATGTTCATAATCTGACTCATTAATCTCCCGTCAGTCATTAATAATACATGTTTGATTCATTTTATGGAGAAAAAAAAAGGTAAAGACATTCATAATTATTATTCAGCACTGGCCATTTTTGACTATTGCTTAATAGTCAGGGTTCTTTGTTCCTTTGTCTCTGTGTTAACATGTTTTCAAAATGTCAGATGCTAACAAACAAGGAGACAAACAAAGAAATGGGACCAAAAAATGTTTCTTTCTGTTAGATAAATGGACAAAAGAAGTTAAATAAAAGTTGAAATGCACACACGCACGTACTCATATTACACAGTAGATCTTTAAATGCAACATACGGACATTTTTGCAAGTCACTGCATTGGTTCCTTCATTAAGATGGCTTATTTCTTCTGTAGACACCGCATATCCTGCAGCAGAATATTGTGCCCCTGTCTGGTCCAGGTCATCCCATACCCACTACATGGACACCCAGCTCAACACAACCATGAGAACCATAACCGGGACCATTCGCTCAACACCACTGCCCTGGCTCCCTGTCTTATCAAATACCCCCCCTCAAATACCCCCTCCACATATCCGGCGAGCAGCACTCACTCAACGGATGCTTCAAAAGTCCAAAGACTCTCCCCATCTACCAATCCATAAAGACATCTACATCCCCCCCACTGCTCGACTTCCATCCAGGCGGCCAATTTGGAAGAACACCCCACCAGCTGACTTCACCATCCAATCAGCTTGGAGAAATGAATGGGAGTCCAAGGAGGTCCCAAACAAACATCTGGTGTCAGACCCCAACCAACAGGGTCACGGCACCAACCTCCCAAGGAGACGGTGGTCTACGCTAAATCATTTCAGGACTGGACATGGCCCCTGCTTGGCCAGCCTTCACAAATGGGGCAGTAAATGTAAATGTACTTTATTTATACAGCCCTTTACAACAGTCCTTTCTGTGTACCAAAGTGCTTTACAGCAGGTAATAAATAAAGAGAGGAGTAAGTAAAAACAATTAAAAACAATAAAATAACAGTGAAAGCAATAAAATACAACAAAATTGAATAAGATAGAATAAGATAAACGTGTCATACTACTGGATGTTCAAAGCCATCCTAAAAAAGTAGGTTTTTAGCCTGGACTTGAAGAGGCCCAGGTCAGAAATAGTACACATCTCAGCGGCAGAGGTGGACAGAGTACACAACTTCACTACTTGAGTAAAAGTACAGATACTCCTTGGGTCAAATTTGACGCTGAACAGTGTGTAAAGGTTTATCTTGTGTTTGTGTGATATCACTCTATTTATCTTCAATTATACTAATGATGTCACGGTGTGGGGACCCAAAAGGAGACACTACATGAACTTTAATAACTAACTGAGGAGAAACTCAAGAGAAGAACAAAGGCTGAATGAACACTGGTAGAAAAATAAGAGACGAACGAATGATGAGCAAAAACACACAAAACCAACCCTCAGGCCTTAATGCTCAAATCTGATGTTCAATGAGACTCGTGCTGTTTCACATAGTCAGAAACTAATCAGACATGAGAGAACACATTAGAGCAGGGGGGGGGGGGGTGTCAAACTCATTTTCATTCAAGGGCCACATACAGACCAAAAGAAGGAAGTAAATAAGAAGGGAAGGAAGGAAAGAGAGGCAAAAGGAAGGAGGGAAGAAAGGTAGGAAGGACAGATGGGAGGAAGGACAGAAGGAAGAAAGGAAGGAAGGATAAAAGGAAGTAATGAAGGACAGATGGAAGGAAGGACAGAAGGAAGAAAGGGAAGAAGGACAGAAGGGAAGGAAGGGAAGGAAGGACAGAAGGAAGGACCGATGGAAGGAAGAAAGGAAGGATAAAAGGAAGTAGGAAGGACAGATGGAAGGAAGGAAAAGAACACAGGAAGGAAAGTGGGCCGGATTGCACCCCTTGGCGGGCCGGTTCTGGCCCACGGGCCGCATGTTTGACATCCCTGTAGTAGAGAGAACAAATCAGATTCAGGTCACTTTTAACTGCGGAGTGAACGAAACCAGAGACTGGACGGAGAACCTGAACCTATACAGACCTGATGAGCTGATTCCTGAACAGGAAGCAGGTGAGAGAAACAGGAAGCAGGTGAAACACATGAGGAAATCAGCTAAGGCAGGAAGTAAAACTAACTACATACACAAGGAGAGAATGATTTTCAAAATAAAACAGGAACTACACACCAGGATGTTAAGTTTAATTAAAGGTTTAAATGGAGCCATATGTCATCTCTCCGTCCTTCCTTCCTTCCTTCCTTCCTTCCTTCCTTCCTTCCTTCCTTCCTTCCTTCCTTCGATTCTTCTGTCATCCCTTCCTTGCTTCCTTCCTTCCATAATTCCTTCCTCTTTCCTTCCTTCTTCCTCCCTTCCTTCCATCATCCCTTCCTTCTTCCTTCCTTCCTCCCTTCTTCCTCCCTCCCTTCCTTTCTTCCTTTTTCCTTTCTTCCTTCCTTCTTTCTTTCCTTCCTTCCTTCTTCCTCTCTTCCTTCCCTCCCTCCTTCATCATGTTAACTAGAATGTTTCTGTCTGGAGACTCAACAGGAAGTCAAACCCTCTAATTACCCTCTCACACTTTGACTTCCTGCTCCATCCCATAATAATAATTCAGCTTTCATGTGAGACCCTCGCCGCCTGTCAATCACCGTGGTAACAGCAGCTGTGTTTGTTTAAAGACCCTCAAAGAGAAGCTAATTGCCTGTAATGACTAATGATTTCCTGCTAATTGATCGTTAGCCAGAATGAATGAATCTTTATTTCATTAAACGTTAGAATGTGTTTCTCTTATTGGGTTTGATGTGTGATGAAGCTTCCTCCTTTCCTCCCTTCCTTCCTTCTTTCCTCCCTTTCTTTCCTTCCTTCCTCCCTCCTGTCCTTCCTTCCCCTTGCCTTTCCTTCCTTCTTCCTCCTTTCCATCCTTCTTCCTTCCTTCCTCCCTCCCTCTCGCCTTTCCTTCCTTCTTCCTCCTTTCCTTCCTTCTTTTCCTTTCCTTTCTCGTTTCCATCCTTGTTCGTACCTTCCATCCTCCCTCCTTTCCTTCCTTCCTCCCTTCCTTCATTCTTCCTCCTTTCCTCCCTTCCTTCATTCTCCCTCTCACCTTTCCTTCCTTCTTCCTCTTTTCTGTTCTTCTTCCTTCCTTCCTCCCTTCCTTCCTCCCTCTTTTCCTTCCTTCCTCCCCTTCCCTCTTTTTCTTCCTTTCTCCTTCCTTTCCTTCTTCCTCCTTTCCTTCCATCTGTCCTCCCTCCTTCGTTTCCTTCCTTCTTCTTCCTCCCTCCCTCCCTCTTTTCTATCCTTCTTCTTTCCTCCCTTTCTTCCACCGCGGCGACAGCTTCAACATTTTGCTGTTAGAGCTCCTGCAGCCGTGACCTTTCTGCTCCTTCACCGCAGACAAAAGCAGCAAAGTGTTGCAAAGCCGTCGCCGCGGTGACGGAAGGACGACGGGGAAGCTTTCACAAAATCCATGTGGTGAAAAAAAAAAGGACAAAAAAAAAATCAAAGGACCCCGACAAGGTCTGAATAAAAGAGAAGTGCTTTCCTTCGATCTGGTCTCACAGGAAGCAGAACATGAAGCTCCACAGTTAGTCCTGGGTTAGTTTAAGCTGCTCACACTGACAGGAAGTAACTAATATATGAAGCATTTCGTAACTTTTTAACAATTACAACATTAATGTTAAATAAATGACTAAGAAGAGGATTCAGGCTTTTTCTACAGGAGCAGAAATATGCAAAATAAGTAAAATAAATAACTGAATATCGTTAAGAATCATATACTCATATACTCTTCCTTCCTTCCTTCCTTCCTCCCTCCTTCCCTCCATCCTACCTTCCTCCCTTCCTTCCTTCTTCCCCCCTCCTTTCCTTCTTCCTTCCTCCCTCTTTCCTTCCTTCCTTCTGTCCATCCTTCCTTTATTCCTCCTTTCTCCCTTCCATCTTTCCTTCCTTCCTTCTGTCCATCCTTCCTTTATTCCTCCTTTCTCCCTTCCTTCCTCCCTTCCATCTTCCCTTCCTTCCTTCTCCCTCCTTTCCTTCCTTCTTCCTCCCTTCCTTCTTCGCTTCCTTCCCTCCCTTCATCCCTTCTTTGCTCCCTCCCTCCTACCTTCCTTCCTCCCTCCTTTCCTTCCTTCTCTCCTTCTCTCTTTCTTTCCTCCCTCCTTTCCTTCCTTCTTCCTCCCTTGACTCGAGGGTTAAAAAGGCAAATAAAGCAGCAGCAGTTAAAAAGTACTTTTTCAATTCCTACTTTAAATATTGTTTAAACTCTGGAAATTAGTCCAAATAAATGTTTGGATGAAGTGGAAAAGATGATGAAAGCAAGAAGAAACAGATTTAGTGAAACTTGAGACTTAAATGACTTAAAACTTCGGTCCCGCTCTCTGCAGAGACGAAACATAGCTTTAGATGTTTCTCTTCTTCGTCTTCATTCAGTAAACGTTTGTATTTGTGACACGTCGTTGTTATTAAAACGCCTCCAGCAGCAGGAAGCTGTGATGTCAGCAGGAAGCTGTGATGTCAGCAGGAAGCTGTGATGTCATCTGTTCGTCCCTCAGCAGGAAGTGTGTCATGTTTCCATCTCTTCAGCTCGTCCCTGTCGCTCTGGGTCATTAAATCTGTTTCTGCTTTACTTCTCTCACTGGGAGGATCCACCTCCAGCTGTTCACTGCAACATGCTTCAATATTAAAACTCAAGATTAGCATTTTTATTTTATCGACTTTTATAAGTTTCGGTTAAAAAAAAAAAGAAAAAAAAGGTGTTTCCCAACAGGAGAGGAGGAAGAGGAGGGAGAGAGAAGAGGAGAAAAGGAGAGGAGGAGGAGGAGGGAGGAGAGGAGAGGAGCTGCTTTGACACAGTTTTCTGCTAGAGAGGAAACCTGTTGTCAGGGTTAGGGTTAGGAGGAGGAGAGGAGGAGAGGAGAGAAGGAGAGAGAGGAGAGGAGAGGAGAGGGAGAGGAAAGGAAAGGAAAGGAAAGGGAGGAGAGGAGAGAGGAGAGGAGAGGAGGAGGAGAAAGAGGAGGAGGAGAAAGAGGAGGAGAGGAGAGGAGAGAAGGAGGATAAGGAGGAGAGGAAAGGAAAGGAAAGGAAAGGAAAGGAAAGGGAGAAGAGGGGGAGAGGAGAGGAGGAGAGGAGAGGAGGAGAAGAGGAGGAAGAGGGAGAGGAGAGGAGAGGGAGGAAAGGAAAGGAAAGGAAAGGAAAGGAAAGAAGAGGAGGAGAGGAAGAGAGGACAAGAAAGGAGAGGAGAAGAGGAGGAGAGGAAAGGAGAGAAGAGGAGGAGAGGAGAGGATAGGAGGTGGAGAAGGAGAAGAGGAAGAGGAGGAGGAAGAGAGGAAGAGGAGAAGAGGAGGAGGAGGAGAAGAGGAGAACAGTAGCTGCTTTGACACTCAGTTTTCTGCTAGAGAGGAAACCTGTTGTCAGGGTTAGGAGGAGAGGAGGAGGAGAGGAGGAGAGGAGGAGAGGAAAAGGAGGAGAAGGAGGAGAGGAGCTGCTAGAGAGTAAACCTGTTGTCAGGGTTACGGGTGGTCCAGATGTTTGCTGATGTGGTTTCCTGCTTGTGATGAGAGTCGTGTGCAGTCTGTTGTTTCTCTAATGAGATATTTTACATGTAATTGAATAAAGTGCCTGAAGCTGAGGCGACAGTGAATGCATCATTCATACAGCAGTCCGTTAGAAAAGGAAGAATAGTTATTAACATACAGTTTTATTACAAATGAGTTTGATATCGAAACGACTGAAAGATAAAATATATTCTCTAATGTTTGGAGAAAATCTACTCTGCAGCTGGACCATTAACAAGATGGATGGATGGAAGGATGGAAGGAAGGAAGGAAGGAAGGAAGGAAGGGAAGGAAGGAAGGACAGAAGGAAGGCAAAAAAGGAAGGGAGGAAGGAAGGATGGACAGGAGAAAAAAGGAAGGAAGGAAGGAAAGAAGGAAGGACAGAAGGAAAGAAGGACAGAAGGAAGAAATAAAGCATAGAAGGAAAGAAGGAAGGACAGAAGGAAGAAAGGAAGGATAGATGGAAGGAAGTAAGGACAGAAGGGAGGACAGAAGAAAGAAAGGAAGGAATGAAGGAAGTAGAGACAGTAGGAAGGACAGAAGGAAGGAAGGAAGGAAGGAAGGCAAAAAAGGAAGGGAGGAAGGAAGGATGGACAGGAGAAAAAAAGGAAGGAAGGAAGGAAAGAAGGAAGGACAGAAGGAAAGAAGGACAGAAGGAAGAAATAAAGCATAGAAGGAAAGAAGGAAGGACAGAAGGAAGAAAGGAAGGATAGATGGAAGGAAGTAAGGACAGAAGGGAGGACAGAAGAAAGAAAGGAAGGAATGAAGGAAGTAGAGACAGTAGGAAGGACAGAAGGAAGGAAGGAAGGAAGGAAGGACAAAAAGAAGAAAGGAAGGAAGGACAGAAGGACAGATGGGGGGAAGAAAGACAGGAAGGAAGGAGTTTAGAAAAGGCAGAATATTATTAACATTGCTTTTTTATTACAAATGAGTTTGATAACGAAACGACTGAAAGATAAAATCTATTCTCTGCTGTTGGAGAAAATCTACTCTGCAGCTGATGAATCAGTCATGTGTGCCAGACCATTAAAAAGATGGAAGGAAGGACAAAAGGAAGGAAGGAAGGACAGAAGGAAAGAAGGACAAAAGGAAGGAAGGGAGGAAGGAAGGATGGACAGAAGGAAGGACAGAAGGAAGAAAGGAAGCATGGACAGAAGGTAGAAAGGAAGGATGGACCGAAGGTAGAAAGGAAGGAAGGAAGAACAGAAGGAAGGAAAGATGGAAGGACTGAAGTAAAGAAGGAAGGAAGGAAGGAAGGAAGGACAGAAGGACAGAAGGAAAGGAAAGATGGAAGGACAGAAGTAAAGAAGGAAGGAAGGAAGGAAGGAAGGAAGGAAGGAAGGAGATACAAAAGTATAACATTTTAAAGGAAACGTAATCAAATTTCAGAATAAAAGAACATTTGAGGTGCTCATATCTTTAATATGAGCAAAATAAAACATGTTCCCTGAGCTTTCTGCTGGAGGAAGCTGATCTTTGTCTTGGTCTCTCAATAATTAGACAAAGATCAAGTCATCAGCTCTCGTACAAACACACAGAGAGACTCTAACAAACAAAGACACATTTAGCTGCTGAGATAACTGTAATTACAGACCTATAGATAGAAAGCAGAGAGGGATGAAAGGGATGAAAGGAGGAAGAGACCGGAGGAGAAGAGGAGGGGAGAGAGGAGAGGAAGTTTCCTTTAGAGACGCTGCGGCTCTTTGTTCGCTGCAGCCGAGGTTAAATGTGAAAAGTGATTATAGTGATTTCTACTCTCACCATGTCCTGATGAGGCTGAAATCATGTTTCCTTGGTTCAAATGATGATGACTAAATTGTGCATATTATATATTTTAGGTACTTTAAATGTTTCCTTCTGGTTTAAATGAGCCTCGCTGTTAATTATGATGAAAACTGCATCAACAAGTAAAAACAAGTTAAACCAGAATCTTAATATTTTATTCTTGCCATATTTCATTGAGTTATATAAGAACACTGTGTATTTATTAGAGCTGTCAGCGGTAACGTGTTAATGGCGATTAGATTAATGCAATCCATAACGCGTTAATTTTTTTAATGGCATTTTAATGTTGCAAGCCTTTTTGTCCCTTCTACTCCCCCGTAGACGGCTCCTCTAGCTGTAGCGCTATGCTTTGAAGTGGCCTCCTGCAGTAAACCTACCGCGCTGATGGAAAGTAAGAGAGCTACTGGACTTTTGAACGGCTTGTTTAACTTTAAAACACTTCCAGACGCTTCAGTTGACAAGTCAAAAGTAAAATGCAACCTGTGTCAAACGGAGTTTAACTACCACCGGAGTACGTGGAGTTTGAGTTAGCACCTCCACGCTAAACACCCAGGTGCAGCCAAGCCAGCCTCAGCTCCACCAAAGGGACCATTTTGGAGTGTGGGAGTCGCAGCAGAGCCGTGATTGATTCCCCAACGCCATTAATCGTGATTAACTATGGAAATTCTGCGATTAATCTCGATTTAAAAAATTAATCGTTTGACAGCCCTAATTTATACATATATATATATATCATTGTTCTTCAGTAGATTTTTCAGGTATCTGAACTTTACTTCAGTATTTATTTACTTTTCCATCTTACATTCCTTTCCTCACTTCTTTCAACTTCAGTGCCATCTTCTCATAAATATATCGGTCTGCTAAAATGTGGACGTAAAACCTTCAATTTGGTCTTAAATATGCTTTTATATTTGATCTGATACATATCATTTATATATTGAGCTGTGTAATGATGTGTAATATTGTCCCTCCCTTTCTTCTTCTCTTTCCTTCCTACCTTCCTCCTTTCCTGCCTTCTTCCTTCCTTCCTCCTTTCTTTCCTTCTTTCTCCCTCCTTCCCTTCCTCTCTCCCTTCCTTCTCCCTCCCTCCCTTCTTTCCTCTGTTCTTCCTTCCTTCCTCCCTCCCTCCCTCCCTCCCCTCCCCTCCCTCCCTCCCACCTTCCTCCCTTCCTTCTTTCCTCTGTTCTTCTGTCCTTCCTTCCTTCCTTCCTCCTCCATCTTTTCTTTCCTGCCTTCCTTCCCTCCTTTCCTTTCCTTTCCTTTCCTTTCCTTTCCTTTCCTTTCCTTTCCTTTCTCCCCTCCTCCCTCCCTCCCTCCCTCCCTCCCATCCTTCCTTCCTTCCTTGACTCGAGGACAACAGGTGTGTTATTCATACAGCATCAGTTAGTCAGCTGTGAGCTTTATGTGAGGACGACATCATTGTCCTCAGGTAACATTAATAACTCCTCTCATTGATTTATAACCACAGAGAGAGAGAGAGAGAGAGAGGAGAGAGAGAGAGAGAGAGGAGAGAGAGAGAGAGAGAGTGTGTGTGTGTGTGTGTGTGTGTGTGTGTGTGTGACAGTGAGGCTGCTAGGACTGGAGCAGAGAGTATGAAGTTACTGGTAAAGCAAGTTCAGCTATTTGTTAGTGAATGAATGATACAACTCCTCAAGTTCCTGTATCCTCCTTCTTTCTGCTGTGAGAGCCACAGAGACATGAGAGCAGCTACATGTGTATGCAGCAGAGAGCAGGAGGGAGGACAGATGTCTCACTCTAGTGCTGTAACAAGAACTGAGACTAACTTTAAATTGTGATGTCCGTTGTTAGACTTAGTATTAATAACACGCTTCATATTTTACAAAAGAAACTGTGAAAATA
>NC_070578.1:40142679-40325369 GCF_027409825.1 Scomber japonicus | reverse complement strand
TGATACATATCATTTATATATTGAGCTGTGTAATGATGTGTAATATTGTCCCTCCCTTTCTTCTTCTCTTTCCTTCCTACCTTCCTCCTTTCCTGCCTTCTTCCTTCCTTCCTCCTTTCTTTCCTTCTTTCTCCCTCCTTCCCTTCCTCTCTCCCTTCCTTCTCCCTCCCTCCCTTCTTTCCTCTGTTCTTCCTTCCTTCCTCCCTCCCTCCCTCCCTCCCTCCCTCCCTCCCACCTTCCTCCCTTCCTTCTTTCCTCTGTTCTTCTGTCCTTCCTTCCTTCTTCCTCCTCCATCTTTTCTTTCCTGCCTCCTTCCTCCTTTCCTTTCCTTTCCTTTCCTTTCCTTTCCTTTCCTTTCCTTTCCTTTCTCCCTCCCTCCCTCCCTCACCTCCCTCCCTCCATCCTTCCTTCCTTCCTTGACTCGAGGACAACAGGTGTGTTATTCATACAGCATCAGTTAGTCAGCTGTGAGCTTTATGTGAGGACGACATCATTGTCCTCAGGTAACATTAATAACTCCTCTCATTGATTTATAACCAGAGAGAGAGAGAGAGAGAGAGAGAGAGAGAGAGAGAGGAGAGAGAGGAGAGAGAGAGAGAGAGAGAGAGAGAGAGAGAGAGAGAGAGAGAGAGGAGAGGGAGAGAGAGAACCATAAAGTATGTGGAGAGTCTGCCAACCGCAATAAGTCTGTCTAAGTCTGAGGTTTACTTTCACTTAAAGGCTTCATCAGACGGTGACATCATCAGTAAATAACCAGAATAATTCATATCTACAGCTGAATGAGACGAGAGAGGAGTAGGGGAGGACTAGGGGAGGAACTTAAGGATAATGCAAAGGTTGATTTTCTTTATAAATGTGTTTGTGATGCCAAAAATGAGCAGAGTGAGCGCTCCTCTCTTTCTGTTGTTGTCTCTGCAGACAGATTTATAATGCTGGAAGAGGAGATGGAGGAGGATGGGGGAGAGGAAGGAAAGGAGGAGGAGAAGGAGAGAGAGAGGAGGAAGCGGAAGAGGAGGCGAAGGAGGAGAGAGAAAGGAGGAGGAGGAGGAGAGGGAGGAGGAGGAGGAAGAGGAGGAGGAAGAAGAAGGAGGAGGAAGAGAGAGAGAGAGAGAGAGAGGAAGAGGAGGAGGAGAAGAAGATGAGGAGAGAGAGAGAGAGAGAGAGAGAGAGAGAGAGAGAGAGAGAGAGAGAGAGAGAGAGAGAGAGAGAGAGAGAGAGAGAGAGAGAGAAGAGGAGGGAAAGGAGGCCTCCTCATCTTCCTGCTCCTCTCTCTCCTCCTCCTCCTCCTCTTCAGTCTTCATCATTCTGTCTCCTCCTCACGGTTTCCTCTGAATGAAACAGCTCTTTCTCTCTCTTCCGCTTAAGTTTTTTTCATCACTCCTCCTCCTCCTCTCCCTCCTCCTCCTCCTCCTCCTCCTCCTCCCTCCTCCTCTCTCTCTGTGTGTAAAGCA
Source organism: Scomber japonicus (assembly GCF_027409825.1). NCBI lineage: Eukaryota > Metazoa > Chordata > Actinopteri > Scombriformes > Scombridae > Scomber > Scomber japonicus. The sequence goes on along the minus strand of NC_070578.1, from coordinate 40,323,918 downwards.
GAATGTTTTAACTACTACATGTCGACGCTTCTTGTGTTTATTCAGAAGTCGTGTCTGAATAATAAACGTTTTCCCGTCGTAGGAGCATCGTGTTAGTTTCTCCTCCGTGTGCCGCCGGCTCAGATCCAGATGTTTCTCTTACTCTCCTCCTTCACATCCACTCATTGTCTCCCTCCATCACTGATACATCTGTGTCTTTTAACACGCTGTGAAAACGGAGCTTTTCTTTCTTTCTCGCAATAAAACACCAGAAAATAAACCAGACGAGGAGACTGTTCCACACTAGACTGCAGGAACACGACCGTGAGCAGATGTTGTGATTATGATGCTGCAGGCGAGCCTCTAAATGAAGACAGGCTGACATTTGGATGTTTGGTTATCAGCAGTGATTGCATCTTTCAGGTGTTTACTGTGTTTCCTGGATGAAAACATCTTCGCCTCAGGTGGAAACTTTTAAATAAAGATGATAAAACAATGAAGGAGGAGAAGAAGAAGAAGAGGAGAAGAAGAGGAGAAGGCCATGTTGGTAGTTCTGTACCTCGGGTCTAATCTGAGTGTTTTTGTCAGAATTATGAATTTATTTCATCTGATTGCTGGAAAATCACCTGCATGGTTTCATACTATATTCTCTATAAGTGTTTGTTATTCTGGGGGTGGGGCTCGGGGACGAGTGCCTGGTGGCCCGGCCGGGCACAGCCAGAAGAGGGGACATGGGGCCCCCCTCCGACAGACCCACCACCAGTGAGGGGGACCAAAGGGGTTGGGTGCGCTGTGAGCTGGGAGGCAGCCGAAGGCGGGGACCTTGGCGGTCCGACCCTTGGCTGCAGAAGCTAGCTCTAGGGACGTGGAACGTCACCTCTCTGGTGGGGAAGGAGCCTGAGCTGGTGCGTGAGGTTGAGAAGTTCCGGCTAGATATAGTCGGCCTCACCTCGACACACAGCAAGGGCTCTGGAACCAGTCTCCTCGAGAGGGGTTGGACTCTCGTCCACTCTGGAGTTGCCACTGGTGAGAGGCTCCGGCAGGAGTGGCAATACTTATTGCCCCCCGGCTTGGTGCCTGTATGTTGGGGTTCACCCCGGTAGATGAGAGGGTAGCCTCTCTCCGCCTTCGGGTGGGGGGACGGATCCTGACTGTTGTTTGTGCCTATGGTCCAAACAGCAGCTCAGAGTATCCAGCCTTTCTGGACTCCTTGGAGGGGGTGCTGGAGCGGGCTCCCTCTGGGGATTCCCTCGTTCTGCTGGGGGACTTCAACGCCCATGTTGAGACCTGGAAGGGTGTGATTGGGAGGAACGGCCCCCCCGATCTGAACCCGAGTTGTGTTCTGTTATTGGACTTCTGTGCTCGTCACAGATTGTCCATAACGAACACCATGTTCAAGCATAAGGGGGTTTTATATTTAACCCTTTAAATTTAAACTAAACCTCCTCATCAACATCACCTTCTTCTATTAGAGGACAGTTTCTCTTTTAAAAGCTTGAGGTTTGTTGTCTGAGAGAAGAAGTGAAGGAAAGAAGGAGGAGAGCTGGACAGATAGATGATTTAATTAGAGTCTCTGCTCAGGTGATTTTAATGACTGAGGCTGATTAGACCTTTCCTCAGGACTGCGTGGGCTTGATTGGTGTCTCCCTCTCCAGGTCTGGATAAATAATAATACCTTTATCACAGTTAGCTGCTCGCTGTGTGTTCCTGCTAATAAACACACAGTTAGCTGCTCACTGTGTGTTTCTGCTAATAAACACACAGCGAGGAGAGATAAAGACTCTGAGATAAAGACTCTGAGATAAAGACTCTGAGATAAAGACTCTGAGATAAAGATGGAGTCTGATCATGTTTGACTGATCACAGATCTGCTGGTTTCATCACTTTAGTCTTTATTCAGTCGTGCAGGAAGAAAAAAGGCCCCTAGCTCCCTCCTACCTTCCGTCTGTCCTTCCTCCCTCCCTCCCTCCCCTTTTTGCTTTCTTTCCTTCCTCTCTCTTTCTTCCGTTCCTTCTTTCCTCCCTCCCCCCTTCTTTCCTTACTTCCTTCCTTATTTCCTCCCTCCTTCCTTCCTTCTATCTGTCCTTCCTCCCTGCCTCCTTTTCACTTTCTTAAACATACAGAAAAGTGTGTTGTTAACCACCCTGCCAAATTTGAATGATTAAAAAAATCACCAAATAAAAGAAATTAGGCTTCAAAGTTGTGTAAAAATCAGCCTCTTTCTCTGCTCCCAAACACTGAAGCCCCGCCCCCTACCAAGTGTCACCTGTCTATCAAAGTCACCACCTCTACCAGAAACATGGACGCTACGTCTGAGAGCTTTCTGCTGCTCACTCGGCTGCTAGCTCGGCGGCTAACTCAGCAGCTAACTCGGCGGCTAGCTCGGTGGCTAACTCAGCTAACTGGCTAACTGTAGACTGTAGTAGTAGTAGCGTGTGCTGAATGTATTTCTACCTCTACAGCAGCAGGGGTGGGTTTATGCTAATCACTAAATCCTGAACACAGAAATGTTGAAACACAGTTTGTGAAGCCTAGCTCCACAATTCAAATCTAAATGGTTGAAATGCTTTTTACACCTTTTTTAGAATCATTCAACCACCATATTCAGACATTCAATCATGTCCATCCATCCATCCATCAATTTAAATCCAGTATTGAATCCAGTCAAAGCTGAATCCTTATTACTTATTGCACTTATTGACTCTCACTGTGTTTGTCTTTCAATGTTTGCAAGGCTGAAATAAGTGACGCTCAGATAAACATGAGGAGAGATAAGAGAGTTTTTGGCATCAAGCTTCATAAATTCAGGTATTTAGATTATTGGGAAACTGATCTAAAGTGGAGGAAGATATCTAAAAGCATCTTAACAACTATATATATATATATACAAAATATGTCAAATGGTATCTCTGCATGTCTCATTTTCTTCAGAATATTAGGATCTGTGTTTGGAAACCATCTACAGAAAGTTTGAATCCACCACACGGAGAGAAATGAACAACAAAAGGTGCTTCAGGGAGCAATTGCCTTTTGTTCTGAGAGGATTTCCCGTAATCTAAAAGGCTAATTATGATGTTGTGGATTCATCCGTATATCTGACTGCTCGACACGGTTTGATGGAGGGAGAGAGCGGCGAGCCATCGATCCAGTGACGGTGAAGGTTACCGCCGTCAATCAGGAGCTGGAGCTGCTGCTGCCAAGATGAGCGTTTACCCCAAAACTCAAAGCTGCTCTCTTTCTTTAAATCCACTCGTTTAGTCTAATAGGCCACGTTTTCACCTCCTGTAGGGACACGGTGGGATGAGACGAGGTCATGACTCCCTAATCCAAAACTACTACAGAAACAGCATTGACTGGCTTCCACTTAAAAGCAGGAGGACTCTCTTGCACCCCTCTCCTAAAGAACAGAAGCCCCAACTGGCCCCAAGCCAAACCTGCTGCACCCAAACCTTGTGTGATGACTCTAATGGAGCTTTTCCACTATACAGTTCTAGCTCTACTCGGCTTGACTCGACTCGGTTTGGTACCAGGGACCTTTTCCATTATTATAGTTCCTCCTCAACGTGAGCGGGGTCGTCATAGCAACGCTGCGTTAAACTGCCGTGACTTTGTTTTCTACATAACCAATGGAGGACATGGAGGTGATGGTGTACTTGCTGCTGTATGTGTTTTTCTGTCACACACAAAGCAAAGAGAAAAGAAACCAATCGCTTCCTTCCTTCCATCTTTCCTTCCTCCTTTCCTTCCCTCTGTCCTTCCTTCCTTCCTTTCTGCTGCTGTATGTGTCTTTCTGTCACACACAAACCAAAGAGAAGAGAAACCAAATCTCTGTAACGCTGTTGTCGGTATTTAAAAATGCAGAGTTTGATTTCCTTCCTTCCTTCCATGTTTCCTTCCTTCCTTCCCTCTGTCCTTCCTGTCTTCTTTCCTTTCCTTGTTTCTTTTCATCTTTCCTTTTCTTCCTTTCTTCCTTCCTTCCTCATTTCCTTCTTTCTTCCTCCCTTCCTTCCCTCTGTCCTTCCTGTCTTCTTTTCCTTCCTTCCTTCCTTGTTTCCTTTCATCTTTCCTTTTCTTCCTTCCTTCCTCATTTCCTTCTTTCTTCCTCCCTTCCATCTTTCCTTTCTCCTTTCCTTCCTTCCTTCTGTCCTTCCTGTCTTCTTTTCCTTCCTTCCTTGTTTCCTTCCATTTTTCCTTTCCTTTCTTCCTTCTTTCTTCCTCCCTTCCATCTTTCCTTCCTCCTTTCCTTCCTTCCTTCCAATAGTGTGTATTACTTTTTATTTTAAATTTGTATTCACATGCCAAGTAGGATCAGCGTAACCTCTTACTTGTCCTGCGGCTGATTCAGAGTGACGGACTCCACTGTGTCACCTAATCACACATGAGAGGCTCTCTACTTTCAGACGGAGGAGCACTAAACATACCGTTGTTATCAGCAGAGACCCTCAGGCCACACAGACAGTTCAAACGGGACTCAATCACCACAAAGGTCATCTCTATCCTGACCCGATGTTAGCTGAGGGCCACGTTCAAGAGCCTCTCTGGTGGCGTCTGGGGGTCGTCAAGTACTGTGAACATGGATATCCTCAGTCCTCATCTGCAGAGGCACTTCAGGTTAATTATACAATGAAGGCACTTAATGTCTCTTCAGGTGTTTGGTGGGCTTGCGTGTGTCTGATGTAGATGTAATATCGTTCATAGCTGAGTCTGCAGGGTTTTACATGGGTTTCTCTTACTGTCTGCTGCTCCAATGTCTTCTATGGAGAGGTCCAATATGGACTCATTTATGGCGCTTTTCCACTATACAGTTCTAGCACTACTCGGTTTGACTTGACTTGGTTTGGTACCAGGAACCTCTTCCATTCCATTCCTTCTTGAAAATTGGGAAAAATAAAAACACAGATTCTACTTATATGGGCATGAGGCGGGGCCATGGGCGGACCGGGGAGGTTGCTATGGTTACGAGGGCTGGATCTCGAGGACATTGGTCAATCAACCTGTCAATCAGGACGTAGCCACGCCCTAATGCATACCCTGCTTTATCGTCACATATAAAATCAGGGAGGCCAAAATGTCCCAAATGAACATCATACTGCATTGAAGAAGGCTTTAAACTAGCGATTGAGACCATAAACACATTTTGAAAACGTTTACTGAGGTTAGAAATCAAGTGAGAAGTTGGTGAATTCTCCATTGACTTGTAGAGAGACGGTCGCCCCCTGGTGGCCTTTTGATAGAATGCAGCTCTAAGTTACTTCCTGGTTGGCCTCATTTCAGAGGACCAGAACTCCACCAGGATACGTTTCCCCTATTAATGTATTAAAATGGTCATAATGGTAAATAGTTGAATGAAGTGGTGCATTCATGCCTTCCTTGGTTATTAATAACTGATTTTACCATTTATATTAAAGTATAGACCTACAACAAGCTCCAATTCTACCAATCCAGTTCCATCAATTCAAGGCACTACTAATTAACTATCACCTTAACCAATCCGGCTCCTAACAGGCTGTTAGAGTGTGTATCTCATGGTGCATGTTGCCTGTGTATTTATAAAAGTCTATTTTCTATTTCTTTATATTCAGGCACAGAAAATGTCATTGTACTTCTTGTGCAATGACAATAAAGTCTATTCTTTTCTATTCTCTTAACAAACGCGAGTCAATTTTGATTAAATCATTCAGATGTGATTAAGTGAACACAGATGTTACTGAAAGCTGAAGGCTGTTTCTGAAGCTTAAACATAAACCTGAACATTTCCTCTGGCAGTCTGGGGATTTGTACACACAGCTACATGAATGCTGCAGGCAGAGATGCATGAGAGTCTTTGGTAAACAGGAAGCAGACGGTAGTGAAATCAATCGACTACAAGAGAAATACTGTTGTCATCTTTGGCCAACTAAAAAAAAGCATCAGATCAAACTTACTGATAAAACATCAATGTGACTGTGAACATAAGTCACGTCAGAAAGTTTGTAGTATTAAATAAATAAATGACTGAAAGTTAGAAAGTATTAAAAATGGACCAGTCATTCCAGTTCATTAGAAATGTGTAGATATAAAGAAAGCATGGTAGTTAATAAAGGCTTCTTCAATTAAACAATTCTAGTAGATCGTGATTGCAGAGACTTTTCTTTCTTCCTCTTCTTCTTCCTGCTCTTCCTCTTCCTCCTCTTCCTCCACTTCTTCCTCTTCTTCTTCCTCCTCTTCCTCTTCTATTACCTCTTCTTCTTCTTCCTTTTCTTCTTCTCCTTCTCCTTCCCCCTCTCCTCTTCCTCTTCTTCTCCTTCTCCTTCCCCCTCCTTCTTCTCCTCTTCCTCTTCCTCTTCTATTACCTCTTCCTCTTCTTCTTCTTCCTTTCTTCTTCTTCCTCTTCCTGTTCCTCCTCTTCCTCTTCCTCCTCTTCCTCTTCTTCTTCTTCCCCCTCTTCTTCTTCTTCTTCTTCCTCTTCTTCTTCCTCCTCCTCTTCCTCTTCTTTTACCTCTTCCTCTTCTTCCTCTTCCTCTTCTTCTTTCTCTTCCTGTTCCTCCTCTTCCTCTTCTTCCCCCTCTTCTTCTTCTTCTTCTCCTCCATCTTCCTCTTCTTCTTCTTCTTCCTCCTCCTCTTCCTCCTCCTTCTTCTCCTTCCCCCTCTTCCTCCTCCTCCTCCTTCTCCTTCCCCCTCTTCCTCTTCTCCTTCCCCCTCCTCCTCCTCTTCTTCTTCTTCTTGAGTGACACCTGAAGGTTTGAGGTGACTGAAGGGTTTCTATCATCAGCAGACAGACTTGCAGCCGTTTGCAGCTTTAATCAACGGATTGAAAACACACCTGTATTGTGTCTGTGTTTCTTTCACCTTCACCTCTACAGACTGCTGCTGCTTTAACAGCTGCTGTGACTCATACGTCAAACATGTCTCGCAGTAATCAGCGAGCAGGATCAGTGTCAGCTGTTGACGGTAGTGAATCTGTACAAACAGGATGAAAGCCTTCAGGATTCAGGTGTGAAGAAACAAACAGCAACTGTTCACATCAATGTTTATTCTTGTTTTTTTTACTGTTGAACATAAATATTACAAAGAAAGCTCCACAAACATGTAGCAGGAGTGAGAGGCACATGGACACTCCAATTCAATCTTGCTCATATTACATAGAGAACAATACAGATGGAATAAAATCCTTAATAAACTGAAGAAATGACAAATAATAGCCAATCATAACATATCTTCCACCCATTCCTCTCTTCCTCGACTCCTTGGTTCAGTCTAATTGACATCAGTGGCTGAAGTCTCATCTGTGCACTCCATAAAAAAACACATGAAGACAAAGGATGCATCTCAGACTACGTTTACACGTGTCCGGCTATTTTCATAAACGGACATTTCATCCTCTCCGTTTACAAAAAAAAACTGTGTGCACACCAGTCCGTTTTCAGATAAGTTTCCGTTTACACTAACCCGTGTATATATGCCGTCAAGAGGAGCTCAAGCCCACATTAGCCAATCAGAATCCCGCATAGCAACAGTAACAACGTCACTTCATTCCTCCACATAGTACAGCACTAATATAAAAGGGATTGCACCAGCATACATGTGACTGCTACTCTGCATCCATGATCACATAGATTGTAAACATAGACTGTAGATCAGAGGTGTCAAACTCATTTTCATTCAAAGGCTACATTGAGCCCAATTTGATCTTATGTGGGCCGGATCATTAAAAAGATGGAGGGAAGGAAGGGAGGAAGGAAGGAGTCAAGGAGTAAGGAGGAAGGAAGGGAAGATGGAAGGAAGAAAGGACAGGTGGAGGGAAGGAAGGAAGGAAAGAAAGAAAAGAAGACAGGAAATGGGCCAGAGTGGACCCCTCGGCGGGCCGGTTCTGACCCACGGGCCGCATGTTTGACACCCCTGCTATAGATTATAAACTATGTCACATTTAACCCAGGAGCAGTTTCCGGCTCCACAAATCTCAGTTTTTCTCCGTTTACATGCAAACGTGCAAACTGAGTTTTCAAAAATCTCCACTCTGGCCGAAGTTTTTAAAAAGCATTGTTTTCAGGGGCGAATTCTCTGCTTGCGTCTAAACGGAGGGTGCAAACGATGATTAATGTCTCTGTTTTTAAAAATAACCGGGTACGTATAAACGGGGCCCAAGTCTCTTAAATTGCATCCAAGAGAGGAAGCAAGGAAATATGATTTTATAGACATGAGAAGTCATTTCCTCTGAAGCATCACCTGACTTAATCTTTGCTCCTTGGAGATGAAATAAGAGACTTGGGACAGCCGTCAAAATGATGGAGTGGAGGAGCGAGGAAACGTCAATTAAGAGACTTGAGATGTGCCCAAAAGTCAGAGTGATTAGTCGGGGTCACCAAGAAAAGCACAACATAACAACAATGAGCTTCCTGTATTCAGTCAATGTGCATTTGTAGCTTTTTTCACCTTAGTGAGGGGAAATAATGGCTCCTATGACTCATATATCTAACTCATACTACACTGAAAACAGAAAGCATGCTCAGATTTTCATATCTAGACTTTTAATTGGGTAGAAAATAAATGTTTCAGCTCTGACGTTCTTATATTATTAAGAGGTGCTGGAGTTGCATTGAATTATGGTACTTGATAATCATAGAGGTCTTTGATGTTGAGGGAACCTGCTGGTCCAATGATATATTTAGATGTACAGAGTAGCACTTGTCACTCTTCCAGAGAACTTCAATATGGAAATACATGGATGAAAATGGTCAAAAAACTAACCTGAATAAACTCTTCAGTATAGGAGCTTGTTATCGTCCTGTTTATATAATTCTAGTCTGCAATTATATGTGTTTAGTCATCGTGTGTTTGTAGTCCACTGGCTATGAAGACACCTTTTAACCCTCCTGTTGTCCTCGAGTCAAGGAAGGAAGAAGGAAGGAAAGGAGGAAGAAGGAAGGAAAGAAGGGAGGGAGGAAGGGGGAAGGAAGGAAGGAAAGGAGGGAGGGAGGGAGGGAGGGAGGGAAGGAAGGAAAGGGGGGAGTAATGAGGGAGGAAGGAAGGAAGGAAGGAGGGAAGGAAGGAAGGGAGGGAGGGAGGAGGAAGGAAAGGAGGGAGGAAGAAAGGGAGGAAGGAAGAAGGAAGAAAGGAAGGAAAGGAGGGAGGAATAAGGAAGGAAAGGAAGGAGGGTGGGAGGGAGGAAAAAAGGGAGGAAGAAGGAAGGGAGGGAGGAAGGAAGGAAAGGAGGGAGGAAGAAAGGGAGGAAGGAAGAAGGAAGAAAGGAAGGAAAGGAGGGAGGGAGGGAGGAAGGAAGGAAAGGAGCGAGGGAGGAAGGAAGGAAGGAAGGAAGAAAGGAAGGAAAGGAGCGAGGAAGGAAGGAAGGAAAGGAGCGAGGGAGGGAGGAAGGAAAAAAGAAAGAACAGTCAAAACAGACAGGGTCAATTTGACCCAGGAGGACGACACAAAGGTTAAAAATGTCCTGTTCCTTAGATGTAAATTAAACAAAAAGGTACACAACAGTTTACAGTAGTATATGAAACGTCTTAAGGTCACTTAATATAAACACTGTAGTAATATATCTACATGTTGGAGTACCTAGCTGGATTCTTGAAACAGTAATATTTGAGGTTTCCATCCACAATCTTCACTTAAACATGTCCTGCTCTTTCCAAGACCATCAGACAACCATCAGACCCCTTAATGTATTTAACATGAGCCTCAGGACAAACTGTTCTGTAGGGTCAAGCAGTGGTCACATGATAGGAAAAATAAAAACACGGATTCTACTTATATGGGCATGAGGCGGGGCCATGGGCGAAGCGGGGAGGTTGCTATGGTTACGAGGGCTGGATCTGGAGGACATTGGTCAATCAACCTGTCAATCAGGACGTAGCCACGCCCTAATGCATACCCTGCTTTATCGTCACATATAAAATCAGGGAGGCCAAAATGTCCCAAATGAACATCATACTGCATTGAAGAAGGCTTTAAACTAGCGATTGAGACCATAAACACATTTTGAAAACGTTTACTGAGGTTAGAAATCAAGTGAGAAGTTGGTGAATTCTCCATTGACTTGTATAGAGACGGTCGCCCCCTGGTGGCCTTTTGATAGAATGCAGCTCTAAGTTACTTCCTGGTTGGTCTCATTTCAGAGGACCAGAACTCCCCTCCTGGTCAAGCAGTGGTCATATATCTCAGATCATCTATCTTAGTCAGACATGGCCCAAAGGAAGGGAAGTAGCAGTAAACCTCTCCTTATTGCTTCTTTACCTTTACACACTGAAACTACTTACAAACAGTGCTGCAGGATAAATATCTTCATGTGGCTAAAGTAGACATTTCGCTGATCCAGCATTATTAACTCTCCTGTTGTGCTCCCGGGTCAAATTGACCCATCTGTTTTGACTCTTCCTTCCTTCATTCCTTCCCTCCTTTCCTTCCCTCCTTCCTTCCTTCCTTTCCTTCCTTCCTTCCTTCCTTCCCTCCTTCTTTCCTCCTTTCCTTCCATCCCTTCTTCCCTCCTTTCCTTCCTTCCTTCCTCCTTTCCTTAGTTCCCTCCTTTCCTTCCTTCCTTCCTACTTTCTTTCTTCCTTCCTTCCTCCTTTCCTTCCTTCCTTCCTCCTTTCCTTCCTTCCCTTCTTCCCTCCTTTCCTTCCTTCCTTCCTTCCTTCCTTCCTCCTTTCCTTCCTTCCTTCATCTACCTTTCTTCCTTCCCTCCTTCCTCCCTCCTTCCCTCCCTCCCTCCCTCCCTTCCTTCTTCCTCCCTTCCTTTCCTTCCCTCCTTCTTTCCTCCTTTCCTTCATCCCTTCTTCCCTCCTTTCCTTACTTCCCTTCTTCCCTCCTTTCCTTCCTTCCTTCCTCCTTTCCTTTCTTCCTTCCTCCCTTCTTCCTTCCTTCCTTCCTCCCTTCTTCCTTCCTTCCTTCCTTCCTTCCTCCCTCCCTCCCTCCTTTCCTTCCTTCTTCCTTCCTTCTTTCCTTCCTTCCTTCCTCCCTTCTTTCCTTCCTTCCCTTCCTTCCTCCTTTCCTTCCTTCTTCCTCCCTTCCTTGACTCGAACACAACAGGAGGGTTAAAGAGAACCTATGTAGCTCATTTCCAGCTCTATATTTCTATTCCTCCTTCTCTGTAAATGGAGTCCAGTTATTGTTGTTGTCAGTCAGAAACCCCTCAGGGTCTCCTCTGGATCTCGCAGCACCAGCAGGATTGCTCCTTCCCCAATCCCCCCACAGGTTTAGGCTTTGTATCTGGCCCAGGAGAGAACTAAGCTGGTTCCTGTAACTGTGTGAATACCACAGGAGGAATTAGAAACACCTCAGGGATCTTCAGCACCGTAACGAATCCCACAGCAGGAAGACTTTTCAGACAGGTTGGCAGCTCTTGTATATTAACTTGTACTGTATGTTTAAATCCACATCACTACTTTCAACTCAGTGCTATCTTTCCATAAACATATCGATCTGCAATAATGTGGACGTAAAACCTTCAATTTGGTCTTAAATATGCTTTTTATTTATCCCTGATGTGCAGTATCTAATCCTATATCTAAGTCTTTGTCCTGTTGTTGTATGTGATGTTTGGTGACATCTTGTTTCTGTCTTGTGGTATTATCTCCCAAAACTAGATGTTTATTTAGGTTAAAGTAGTGCTGGGCGGTATGACCAAAAATGTATATCACGGTATTTTTTCAAAATTCTAAAGGTTTCACGGTATATGACGGGATTTTTTTGTTTTTGTTTTCAGCCTGTTTTTGTCTTTTCTCCCGGGAATCTCCCGTAATTTACAGTCCCAACTATGTTTGTTAATGATACTAAGAAGAGCACAATAACAAAGGTTTTATTTTGAAAAGCTTAGACAGGAAGCCACTGCAGCTCCGTTAGTTTGACAGAAGCTGAAACACACGGTGAAATGTTTTAACTGTAAATAAAAGTGCAGAGTTTCCAGCCTGCGTCAGACGATGCTGAGTTTACTGACTAATTATTAAAAACCAGGAAGTGATGTGTGAACTATCGTCATGGTAACTCGCTCGGCCAGCACATATTGACTTTAAGATTCTACTCCTCACATTCAAGATCCTTCACAACCTGGCACCAACATATCTCTCTGAACTTATCCACATCTACACACCTTCTCGAACTCTCCGATCCTCCTCTGCCAACCAGCTCTTCGCTCCATCTGCCAACTTAACCACCATGGGGTCAAGAGCTTTCAGCCGATCAGCCCCCCGCCTATGGAACTCTCTCCCACCTGACATTCACACTTCAGACTCTGTCTCTACCTTTAAATCCCGCCTGAAAACGCACCTATTCAGAGTGGCCTACTCTATCTCCCATTAACTATGCAATCTTCATTATATTAATGCACTTTGAAGTCACGTTCATATTTATTTTTATTTTATTTATCTATTTATTTATTTTCTTTCTTTCATTATTCTTTATCTCTGCACTAAATGTCACCTGATTTATATTGTTTGATGTACTGTTTTTGTGTTATGTGTGCCTTGTAAGGTGACCTTGAGTGCTTTGAAAGGCGCCTTTAAATAAAATGCATTATTATTATTATTATTATTATTATTATTATATCTTCTGCTGTTTGCTGAGCGGCAGGAAGTGCAACACTGAAAAGGGTCCCGCCTGAAACAGTGTCACACGGCGCAGCGTTCCTAATGTTGTGTGATGAAATACACCAGTATGGCGGCACATTAAAAATTCATATCATAACGACAATATACACCAGTATTCAGTGTGAACTGGTAAACCGCCCAGCACTAGGTTAAAGGTTAAAAGTTATAGGCCATGCATGAAGGGTCAGGGACTGTGTTTCTTGACTGACCAGAAGTTTAGAAGGTGGAGCTTTTAGAGATAGGATGCTATATAGGGGTGAGCTAAAGATCAGCACCAGGAGCATCTCTTAAGATTGGATGTCTGACATTGTTCTCTTTTGTAATAAAACCTTTTAAAATATACAAGTGGGACTAGTCAGCTGTGGTTTTCCTTCTTCATCAACACATCGAAGAAGAATCAACCTATTATTATTTTTATATATACTTCAGATGCAAAAACACCTGAAGCTTACAGGTCTAAAGCATGAAAAAGGATCCTCACCAGCTGATGATCTCAACCTTAGAAGAAAAACAACAGTATAGGTCTGAATATCCAGGCTGACAAAAGCAACATATAGTCACGTTTCAACCATCTAATGTGTAAATGGCAGTATAGAGTAATTTAATAAGCTGGTTTTAACCTTGTTAGGAGGAGGCGGGTTGAGTGGATGGCTCGATAGATAGTGGAGGAGATTGGTGTCGTGTTTCCAACGTTGAGTCAAGACATTTAAGAAGAAAACTGTGTCCACTGTTGCCATGACGACAAAGCTGATAATGTCAGTATTCAGGCTGGCAATAATTACGTATAGTCACGTTTATGCCATCTAGTGGCCGTGGACGCCATGACTCGAGGAAGTGATTAAGTCACATGCCGACAATAAAGAGCGTTTTAAGATGATTTAGTCTTGTTGCACAAAAGCTGCAACCCTATATTTAATGCTCTATTCTCTTGTGGTGTTTACTGTTGCCATGACGACGAAGGCAACAGTAACTTTAAGGAAGTTTAAACCAAGTGATCATTTCATCAACTAGCGCGGTGCAATATATCAGTACTACATCGATATCGTGATAACAGACTAGATATCATCTTAGAATTTGGATATCATGATATGGTGATAAAGCATTGGTGTTTTAGCTGTTTTATTATTTACCTTTTACCCACTTTATCATCACTATTCTGCCCTCTCTAAGCTTAACTGGCTACTTTGGCATATTGTAATATCATGAAAAAGAAATAAGACTTCCTGGTTTTACAGGCGGCCTTACAGTAAAATGATGTCAGATTGTTCTAGCTGTTCTATGTTTACTCATTTACTCATGAAATCCACATTACTGATGAATATTTATCAGAAACCGCATTGTGTAAAACATCGCAACAGTATTGCGATATCAAGGTATTTGGTTAAAAAATATAGTGATATTTGATTTTATCCATATCGCCCATTTTAACCCAAATTATGACCCAGACCTTAAAGGCTTTATATGTAAAAAATCATGAAGCAATAAACAAATATTATATCCAAAAATTGCTGAAACTGATGTTCTCATTATGAATGCAAAGCTACGATTGGAGAACAGGGTTTTTATGAATGATTAATTGTTTTACTTTAATGAAATGCTAATATATATTGGAGGCTTGACAACGATGATTAATCAAGGACGAGGAAAATGAACTGACAGATAATCAGTTAACCCTCGTATCGTCCTCCCGGGTCAAATTGACCCTTCTGTCCTTCCTTCCCCCTCACTCCTTCTTTCCTTCCCTCCCTCCTTCATTCCTCCCTCCTTCCCTTTCTTTCCTCCCTCCTTCCCTCCTTCCTTCTTTCCTTCCCTTTCTTTCCTTCCTCCCTCCTTTCCTTCCTTCATTTCCTCCTCCTTTCCTTCCTTCCTTCCCCCTTTCTTTCCTTCCTTCCTCCCTTCTTTCCTTCCTTCCTCCCTTCCTTCCTTTCTTCCTCCCTCCCTCCTTTCTTTCCTTCCTTCCTTCCTTCCTTCCTTCCTTGACTCTAGGACAACAGGTGGGTTAATCATTTATGTCATTTATCAAAGAAAAAATGCCATTCATGTCAAACATTCAACGTTTCTTCTTAAATTAGACAATCAGCTGCTTTTCCTTTCCTTACAGTAAGATATATATATATTATATATTATTATATATTAATATCTTTCGGACAAAGCAAACAATAACTCAACATCAGCTTTTGCTTCATAAAACTGATTTTTGATTAATCAAGAAAACAACAAACCAATGAAAACAACAGATGCAGCTTTTCATTTAATTTCAGCAGCAGCCCTGAAACACAATACGTTTTAATTTAATCAAGTTGTATGAAAAAGTGTCACGTTCCACTAACAGACTCCTGCTCAATCAGGAGCCAGCATCATCATCATCATCCTCCTCGTCTCTCAGCAGCTGTTCAATGAAAAGCCGAGCACGTTCCCAACGAGCTTTATTGTTTACACCTCGCTGCCTCCAGCTTTTGGCACCGGCTCACACATCTTAGGGGAAACGCGGGAGGAGTTGACGCGGGAGGGGTTGGAGGGCAAAATATTGAACTCCCTCCTGAGTCCCAGAATGCAAGCAGTGATTATGGTGGAAGTTGAAGCATGAAGAGCAAACGGTTTCCCTCGGTAACCGTTTCCTCACCGCTGCGGTCGCACTAATCAAACCTCGGCCAGGTAGACGCCTCCAACCTCACCCTCGCTGCTGCCTAATGTGTTTGTTACGCTTCACGCCACGGCTCATTACAGGTCAGAGTCGGGTTGATTTGTTAGTTTTGGATTGCAGCAGATGAAACACACTCAATGCAAACAGAGCGGTGTGAAAGTGTGTGTGTGTGTGTGTGTTTCCTTAGGCAGATGGCTGAAGGGGATGGTGATGCAACCTGTGTGTGTGTGTGTGTGTGTGTGTGTGTGTGTGTGTGTGTGTGCGCTTTGGGATCATTGGCAGGGAGGTTCTGCCTGTTTGATTATTGAGTGACAGGAAGCTCAGGAGAGACGCCGCCTTGCTAGTTCAGCTGGAGCCTCAGGGCTTCAAGGTTCGACAGGATTAGCATCTTTAAAAAAAAAAAAAAAAGAAACTCCTGTACTCCTCAGATCTGTGAGAGGAGCGGAGTCGGAGGAGTGGCAGCTAAAAAAACTAGATC
The DNA here is from genome assembly GCF_027409825.1 of Scomber japonicus. NCBI lineage: Eukaryota > Metazoa > Chordata > Actinopteri > Scombriformes > Scombridae > Scomber > Scomber japonicus. The sequence goes on along the minus strand of NC_070578.1, from coordinate 40,308,251 downwards.
TTCCTCATTCTTCCTCTTTGAAACCCGCCGTGGTGGAAGGAAGGAAGGAAGATGGAAGGGAGGAAAAAGGAAGGAAGGAATGAATGAGGAAGGAAGGGAAGATGGAAGGGAGGAAGAAGTTAGGGAAGATGGAAGGGAGGAAGAAGGAAGGAAAGGAGGGAGGAAGGAAGGAAGGAAAGAAGGAAGGGAGAAAGAACGAAGGGAAGATGGAAGGGATGAAGAAGGAAGGAAAGGAGGAAGGAAGGAAGGAAGGAAGGAAAGGAATGAGGAAGGAAGGGAAGATGGAAGGGAGGAAGAAGGAAGGAAAGGAGGAAGGAAAGAAGTAAGAAAGGGAGGAAGAAGGAAGGAAGGGAGGAAGAAGGAAGGAAGGGAGGAAGGAAGGAAGGAAAGGAATGAGGAAGGAAGGGAGGAAGGAAGCAAGGAAGGAAAGGAATGAGGAAGGAAGGGAAGATGGAAGGGAGGAAGAACGAAGGGAAGGAGGGAGGAAGGAAGGAAGGAAAAGAGGAAGAAGGAAGGAAGTAAGGAAGGGAGGAAGAAGGGAAGATGGAAAGGAGGAAGAAGGAAGAAAAGGAGGAAGGAAGGAAAGAAGGGAGGAAGGAAAGCGGATGGGAAGCAGAAGTTTACGTGTCTCATTATCACACATCAGACTAACAGGAAGTGCCTTGTTACACATTTGATCTACACATATTTTTTAGTTCCTGCATTAAAAACCAAACCAACCCCAATATAACCCTTTAAACCCGTCGGCTTCCATTGATTGGTAGGAAGGAAGGAAGGAAGGAAGGAAGGAAGGAAGGAAGGACCAACCCTAATATAACCCTTTAAACCCGTCGGCTTCCATTGATTGGTAGGAAGGAAGGAAGGAAGGAAGGAAGGAAGGAAGGAAGGACCAACCCTAATATAACCCTTTAAACCCGTCGGCTTCCATTGATTGGTAGGAAGGAAGGAAGGAAGGAAGGAAGGAAGGAAGGAAGGACCAACCCCAATATAACCCTTTAAACCCGTCGGCTTCCATTGATTGGTAGGAAGGAAGGAAGGAAGGAAGGAAGGAAGGAAGGAAGGAAGGACCAACCCTAATATAACCCTTTAAACCCGTCGGCTTCCATTGATTGGTAGGAAGGAAGGAAGGAAGGAAGGAAGGACCAACCCTAATATAACCCTTTAAACCCGTCGGCTTCCATTGATTGGTAGGAAGGAAGGAAGGAAGGAAGGAAGGAAGGAAGGAAGGAAGGACCAACCCTAATATAACCCTTTAAACCCGTCGGCTTCCATTGATTGGTAGGAAGGAAGGAAGGAAGGAAGGAAGGAAGGAAGGAAGGAAGGAAGGACCAACCCCAATATAACCCTTTAAACCCGTCGGCTTCCATTGATTGGTAGGAAGGAAGGAAGGAAGGAAGGAAGGAAGGAAGGAAGGAAGGACCAACCCTAATATAACCCTTTAAACCCGTCGGCTTCCATTGATTGGTAGGAAGGAAGGAAGGAAGGAAGGAAGGAAGGAAGGAAGGAAGGACGGAAGGACCAACCCTAATATAACCCTTTAAACCCGTCGGCTTCCATTGATAGGTAGGAAGGAAGGAAGGAAGGAAGGAAGGACCAACCCTAATATAACCCTTTAAACCCGTCGGCTTCCATTGATTGGTAGGAAGGAAGGAAGGAAGGAAGGAAGGAAGGAAGGAAGGAAGGAAGGAAGGACCAACCCTAATATAACCCTTTAAACCCGTCGGCTTCCATTGATTGGTAGGAAGGAAGGAAGGAAGGAAGGAAGGAAGGAAGGAGCAACCCTAATATAACCCTTTAAACCCGTCGGCTTCCATTGATTGGTAGGAAGGAAGGAAGGAAGGAAGGAAGGAAGGAAGGACCAACCCTAATATAACCCTTTAAACCCGTCAGCTTCCATTGATTGGTAGGAAGGAAGGAAGGAAGGAAGGAAGGAAGGAAGGACCAACCCTAATATAACCCTTTAAACCCGTCAGCTTCCATTGATTGGTAGGAAGGAAGGAAGGAAGGACCAACCCTAATATAACCCTTTAAACCCGTCGGCTTCCATTGATTGGAAGGAAGGAAGGAAGGAAGGAAGGAAGGACCAACCCTAATATAACCCTTTAAACCCGTCGGCTTCCATTGATTGGAAGGAAGGAAGGAAGGAAGGAAGGAAGGACCAACCCTAATATAACCCTTTAAACCCGTCGGCTTCCATTGATTGGTAGGAAGGAAGGAAGGAAGGAAGGAAGGAAGGAAGGAAGGAAGGAAGGAAGGAAGGAAGGACCAACCCTAATATAACCCTTTAAACCCGTCGACTTCCATTGATTGGTAGGAAGGAAGGAAGGAAGGAAGGAAGGAAGGAAGGAAGGACCAACCCTAATATAACCCTTTAAACCCGTCAGCTTCCATTGATTGGTAGGAAGGAAGGAAGGAAGGAAGGAAGGAAGGAAGGAAGGAAGGACCAACCCTAATATAACCCTTTAAACCCGTCGGCTTCCATTGATTGGTAGGAAGGAAGGAAGGAAGGAAGGAAGGAAGGACCAACCCTAATATAACCCTTTAAACCCGTCGGCTTCCATTGATTGGTAGGAAGGAAGGAAGGAAGGAAGGAAGGAAGGACCAACCCCAATATAACCCTTTAAACCCGTCGGCTTCCATTGATTGGTAGGAAGGAAGGAAGGAAGGAAGGAAGGAAGGAAGGAAGGAAGGAAGGACGGACCAACCCTAATATAACCCTTTAAACCTGTCGGCTTCCATTGATTGGTAGGAAGGAAGGAAGGAAGGAAGGAAGGAAGGAAGGAAGGAAGGAAGGACGGACCAACCCTAATATAACCCTTTAAACCCGTCGGCTTCCATTGATTGGTAGGAAGGAAGGAAGGAAGGAAGGAAGGAAGGAAGGACGGACCAACCCTAATATAACCCTTTAAACCCGTCGACTTCCATTGATTGGTAGGAAGGAAGGAAGGAAGGAAGGAAGGAAGGAAGGAAGGAAGGACGGACCAACCCTAATATAACCCTTTAAACCCGTCGGCTTCCATTGATTGGTAGGAAGGAAGGAAGGAAGGAAGGAAGGAAGGAAGGACGGACCAACCCTAATATAACCCTTTAAACCCCCGTCGGCTTCCATTGATTGGTAGGAAGGAAGGAAGAAAGGAAGGAAGGAAGGAAGGAAGGAAGGAAGGACCAACCCTAATATAACCCTTTAAACCCGTCGGCTTCCATTGATTGGTAGGAAGGAAGGAAGGAAGGAAGGAAGGACCAACCCTAATATAACCCTTTAAACCCGTCGGCTTCCATTGATTGGTAGGAAGGAAGGAAGGAAGGAAGGAAGGAAGGAAGGAAGGAAGGAAGGAAGGACCAACCCTAATATAACCCTTTAAACCCGTCGGCTTCCATTGATTGGTTTTCAATCCCTTTTTAATTGCCGGCTCTCAGCAGCAGCTTTTACTCGTCTCAGTCGGTACGTTAGGAGATTTAGAAGAAGACCGACTCATTAGAAATGCTTCATGTGCATGTGAGCTGTTTGTTTCTGCTCATATGTCCACATGTTTTCAGCACGGAAAGGGGGGGAGGGGGGTGGGGGGGTATAAACTGTGTGTGGATGCATGCAGACACACACACACACACACACACACACACATGCAATAGGTGCAAAGGTTGCATCAATATCCCCCGCAGCCATCAGCCTGAGGAAACACAGCAGCATGCAAACTCACTCTAACCTGCACACACACACACACACACACACACACACACACACACACACACACACACACACACACACACACACACACACACACACACACACACACACACACTCTGTTTGCATTAGAGATGAGAGTCAGTGATAAAGGAATATAAGAAGCATGTTAATAGTTTAGGATATACTCAGCCTTAGTAAAATGAAGAATCTATTCATTTGCTCTGATTCTTTGTCTTTTAAATTATGTACTACGTTTCCCATGATGCTTTAGGGCATAAAGACTGTGGCAACAATCACTGGATCAATGAGACACTGAAGAAAAGTCTAAACCTGATTATTAACAAATAAAAAATAAAAAATAAAAAATATAAAGACTTTTATGACAGTTTGGTGGGTTATTGGTTTTAGTTAAATCCACTCTTAGACAGCCACACGTCACATCACATAGAAACACATCTCTAACTATCTAATGGAATAAAAAGCTTAAAACGTTTTTTTATTTTTTGGTGTCTCTGTCTGCTCATAGTCAGGAAGCCGCTGATACCGGTGAAAAAAAAAAAAAAAGAATATATTAATAGATTGTCACCACAGTTGTTATTCTGTCTTTTTTTTTTTTAAATTTGGTACTACGGTTCCCATAATGCTTTGGGGGATAAAGACAGTTCCTGTGGTAACAACAGGCGGGGAGTACCTATCCTCTGAAAAGAAGCCAATGCGGAAGTAACTTAGAGCTGCATTCTACCAAAAGGCCACCAGGGGGCGACCGTCTCTATACAAGTCAATGGAGAATTCACCAACTTCTCACTTGATTTCTAACCTCAGTAAACGTTTTCAAAATGTGTTTATGGTCTCAATCGCTAGTTTAAAGCCTTCTTCAATGCAGTATGATGTTCATTTGGGACATTTTGGCCTCCCTGATTTTATATGTGACGATAAAGCAGGGTATGCATTAGGGCGTGGCTACGTCCTGATTGACAGGTTGATTGACCAATGTCCTCCAGATCCAGCCCTCGCAACCAATCGCAGCCTCCCCGCTCCGCCATTAGTCCCGCCCATACTTCCGTCCATGACTCCGCTTCATGCCCATATAAGTAGAATCCGTGTTCTTTTTTCCCAGCATGCACCTGACATTTTCAAGATGGCGCTGCCTAGATTCGAAACTATTGGCTTCCGAGCAGCAGTCCACAAACCTATGGGTGACGTCACGGATGTTACGTCCATTTCTATTATACAGTCTGTGGGTAACAATCACTGGATCAATGAGACACTGAAGAACAATCTAGACCTGATTATTAACAATCAACAAAAAAAAATCCCTTTTTTAAATTAATAACTGTTATGACTCTGGTTTTATTGGCTTCAGTTAAATCAAACAGGTTGAAATATCCAGTCTATCACTGTACTTACTCTGTATCGTTCATTTATATAATTATATATATGAATTACTGAGTGGAAGTATGGAGTAACACCACTAAAAGCAACTTAATACCATTATACATACTACCATAAAAGAGCAATTAGGATATTAGACAGTGTAGTGACTCTTACCCTAACCCTGTGAATACATGAACACACTTTCACACATTCACTTACAGGTGAAAGAGGGTTGGGTTATAACTTTAGAGGCGAGTTTAATCTAAAGAAAACATTGTAAATGAAGAGTATGTGTGTCTCAGTCTATTCAAAAACACTAATTTTAAAGAGGTATATGGATGAGGAGGGGCTGAGGTAATGGGTTTGTCTTATTCTTATTTATTTATTTATTTGATTATTTATTTGAGTTAACATCCTGCTCCTTTTTCAAACACTGTTTTGTCTGTTTTGTCTTCTGAATCTGTTTTTTATTCTCCTGTTGCAAAAAAATAAATAATTGATTTCAAATAATTTAGCCTTCAGCTGTCTCCAATAATGCACTCAGCGCTGTGTTTAAATGTGCTGCGGCTCTGCGGCTCTGCGGCTCTGCTCTGTCAGCTGCAGATCTCACAGATTGTTGTTTTTGTGTTTAATGGACTGTCAGTCTAACGGGGCATGATGGGATAATTTCACACACCCGCTTCCTGTCTGGCCGTAACCACTCCAGACAGTAAAAACACAGCTGCAATGAAAAAAAAAAAAAAAATGGAGGCTTAAAAATGTCACTTCTTTGACACTGAAAGGGAAATTACCTTGCAGAGATAAATATCTGTTGAATCACAAAGCTTTTTATTATCAGCGCTCGTTTCCAAATTGAAAAAGAAACAAAAAAAAAAAAGAGAGAGTGAAAGAAGTGTTTTTGCGGGAAAAGACATTTTGTCCAACACAAGCAGAACAAATACAGAAATAAATATGATTAAGATGCAAATTACAGTGATGTTTGTCTGCAGGCTCAGCTGTCAGCGCCGGGTTTGTGTGTGTTCAGATCGCCTGGGTTGTGTTTGTTAGTCTGTCTGCAGCAGAGAGATGGAGGGATGGAGGAAGAGAGGAGAGAGGAAGAGAGGAGAGGAAGAAGAGAGGAGAGGATGGGATGAATAGAAAAGCTTCTGTTCTTTATGTTTAAGTGCCGATAATATAATCACTGTTCAGCTGTTTTACCTTTTATATACTTATATACGCTAAAATGCACAAAAATGCTCATACTTAGGATGGAAGGGAGGAAAAAGGAAGGAAGGGAGGAAGGAAGGAAGGGAGGGAGGGAAGGAAGGAAGGGCGGAAGGAGGGAAGGAAGGAAGGAAGGGCGGAAGGAGGGAAGGAAAGGAGGAAGGGCGGAAGGAAGGAAATGAGGAAGGAATGGAGGGAGGAAGGAAGGAAGGAAGGGAGGAAGGGAGGAAGGACGGAAGGAAGGAATGGAGGAAGAAGGAAGGAAGGAATGGAGGGAGGAAGGAAGGAAGGAAGGAAGGAAGGAAAGGAGGAAGGAATGGAGGGAGGAAGGAAGGAAGGAAGTCTTACTCTCACGTCGGCCCTTGAAACAGTTTTTGGATTTAACAGCTTTCTTCTGATCTTTGGTCTGAGGTCATGTCATCCTGACGGTTTAATTGTTCTAATATTCCTCTCCTTCTCTTCCTCTTCCTCTTCCTCTGATGTACAGTCTGCTCTTATCGCTTCCCTTCCTCTCCGCTCTCTGCAGCAGCATGATGAGAGGAAGCCGGAGGGGCCGAGCCCGCTAATGGCCTGCATGACAGACACGATAAGCATTCGTGCTCTCATTAATTACGGTAATGGGATGGAGATACATGTATGTGAGACGAGCCTCGGGAGGAGAGGGCATGTGTGTGTCGCACTCGGGTCATCCAACGCTTCTGATGAAATGTTGAGAAAGAAGGAAGGAAGGAGAGGAGGGAGGAAGGGAGGATGGAAGGACGGAAGGACATCGAACGCTTCTGATGAAATGTTGAGAAACGCTGCGTTCAAATGCAAATGTGAGAGAAATGTGTTTGTATATGAAGAAGGGGAGGAAAGAAGGAAGGAAGGAAGGAAGGAAGGAAAGGAGGGAGGAAGGAAGGGAGGATAGGAAGGAAGGAATGGAGGAAGAAGGAAAGAAGGGAGGAAAGGAAAGGAAAGGAGGAAGAGAGGATGCAAGGAAAGGAGGAAGGAATGGAGGAAAGAAGGAAGGAAAGGAAGAGAGGAAGTAAAGAAAGATAAAGGAGAAAGAGGAGGAAGGAATGGAGGAAGAAGGAAGGAAGGAATGGAGGAAGAAGGAAGGAAAGAAAGAAGGTAGGAGGGAGGGAGGAAGGGAGAGAGAAGGGAGGAAGGAAGGAAGGAAAGAAGGACAGAGGAAAGAAGGAGGAAGGAAGGAATGAATGAATGAAGGAAGGAAGGATAGAAGGAAGGAAGGAACAGTGAAAACAGACGGGGTCGTATATAAACTAAAGTCTCTTCTCTGTTTACTGACTTTAACAGACGTTTACTTTTCCTCGTGGTGCGTTCGCTTGTCATTATTTCCGTGGGTTTTATGGATCACGTGAATCATTAACTGCTGAATGTTTCATAATCAATAAATCTGACCACAGGCGCTTCTTTAATTAGCTCCTGGTTTCCTTACTACTGCATGTTATCGAATCTCCTCGAGCATTTTGATTTAAATAATAATATTAAAACATTAAAGTTTATATTAGCTGTTATAAAAAACTACATTTCCTTTATTTAAATGTGATGAGCTCCTGAGGTTCAGCCTGAAACTTAATGAATTGTTTTATTAATATTTTCCATTTTGCATAGAAGGAGGAAGGAATGGAGGAAGGGAGGATGGATGGAAGGAAGGAAGGAAGGAAAGGAAAGGAGGAAGAAGAAAGGAAGGAAAGGAGGGAGGAAGAAAGGAAGGAAGGAAGGAAGGAGGGAAGGAAGGGAAGATGGAAGGGAGGAAGAAGGAAGGAAAGGAGGGAGGATAGAAGGAAGGAAGGAAGGAAGGAAGGGAGGAAGAAGGAAGGAAAGGAGGGAGGATAGAAGGGAGGAAGAAGGAAGGAAAGGAGGGAGGATAGAAGGAAGGAAGGAAGGAAGGAAGGAAGGAAGGAAGGAAGGAAGGAAGGAGAGAGAAAGGAAAAAAGGTGTGAATTAGAAATGGTTTTATACAGCAGTGTGTTATTTTAATAAAGTCGTTTCAGGTTCAATCAGAGACGAGAAATAAAAGACAGCGCTAATAAGCAGAATGTATCTCAGATGTTATCGTTCAGTAAAGAGTTTATAATAAAATACAGAATTACAGCCTGTTTGTTTCCACATTTACCAATAAATCAGTTTAAATGGAAAGTATACACAGCGTCTGAGTGCAGATGTTCATATTCCAGTTATTATCTATAAACAGAATAAAACCAAACTCTGTGATCTGGAAATAAAACACTAACAGCAAACAGCAGATTACACAACGCAGCAGAGTAACGAGGTTAAAACACTAAAACTAACACGTATATTAAAACTATTAAAATGGGAAATGGACTGGACTTTATAAAGCTCTTTTCTAGTCTTTTCACCATTCATCCATTCACACACAGATGACAGGAGCTACCAAACTAACCATTCACACACACATTGAGGCATCAAAAGCAGTTTGGGGTTTAGTTTCTTCTCCAGTGACACATCGATTACTGGACTGGAGGAGTTGGGAATCAAACCTCCGATCTACTGATTACTGGACGACCTGCTTTACCTCCTGATTGACACACACACACACACACACACACACACACACACACACACACACACACACACACATTAATATTGTAGGAATGACTATCAATGCTTTCACAAAATATTTACACAATGAGATTTTTGATGATGTGATTTGAATATAATGACAAAGTGGGTAAAACGCAAATTATAGAACAGCTAGAACAGTCTGATAAGTTCAGAAAATCATTTTACTGTAATGCAGCCTTTAAAACCAGGAAAAGACACTTCTTCCATATCATGATATTATGATATACCTAACTAGCCAGTCAGTTAAACCTTGGGAGGGCAGCTAGAACAGTTCAGAAAACATCATTTTATTGTAATTCAGTCGTTAACACCAGGAAAAAGCCCATCTTACGATCTAGACCAGGGTTGTCAAACATGCGGCCCGTGGACCACAACCGGCCCGCAGAGGGGTGCATTCCGGCCCACTATGGTCTTTTCATTCCTTCCATCTGTCTTTACTCCCTACCTTCCTTATTTCCTTTCTGTGTTCCTTCCTTCCTTCTATCTGTCCTTCCTTCATTTCTTCCTTTTGTCCTTCCTCCCTACCTTCCTTTTTTCCTTCCTTCCTGTCTTCCTTTCATCTGTCCTTACTCCCTTTCTTCCATCTGTCCTTCCTCCCTCCCTTCCTTTTCCCCTTCCTTCCTTCTTACCTTCCTTCCATCTGTCCTTACTCCCTTTCTTCCATTTGTCCTTCTTCCCTACATTCCTTTTTTCCTTTCTTTGTTCCTTCCTTCCTTCCATCCGTCCGTCCTTCCTTTCTTCCTTCTGTCCTTCCTCACTTCTGTCCTTCCTCCCTTTCTTCCTTCCTTCCTTCCGTCTGTCTGCCCATCCTTCACTATCTGTATTTTCTTCTTTCCCTCCTTCCTTCTGTCTGTCTTTTCATCCTTCCTTCCTTCCATCTTTTTAATGATCCGGCCCACATGAGATCAAATTGGTCTGTATGTGGCCCTTGAATGAAAATGAGTTTGACTCCTCTGATCTAGACGATATCTAGTCTCATATCACAATATCGATATATTATCCATATATTGCCCAGCCCTAGGTTTCCAGCAGATTTTGTGCTCTAGTATTATACCCAGAAATGTAATTTTTATACACTATTTCAATATTAATAGCAAAAACAAAAAGCACTAGTTGTGAACGTTTCTCAGATGAACCAACTGACACAAACACCTTGATGCCACTAAGACACATGTGAGTGCTAATGGGACACTTCCATGTTAAACTTTTGCCCCAATGTCACATCAGTGGAGTCTCAAATACCCCTAAAATATGCACTCTTTCAATATTAATAGCAAAACAAAAAGCGCTAGTTGTAAACCTTTTTCAGACGAACCAACTGACACAAACACCTTGATTCCACTAATGGAGCTTTTCCACTACACAGTTCCAGCTCGACTCGACTCGGTTCTTTTTGCGTTTCCACTAGGGATAGTAACTGGTACTTTAGTATCTGCTCTGCTGAGGTTCGAAGCGAGCCGAGCCGATGTATGTGTTTGTGTCGCGTATAAAACGAAGTCACGGCAGTTTCGCTGAGCCGTTGCTATGACGACCCCGCCCACGTTGAGTAGGTACTTCTTTGTAATGGAAAAGGTCCTTCGAGTCGAGCAGAGTAGTGCTGGAACTGTGTAGTGGAAAAGCGCCATTAGACACATGCGAGTGCTAATCGGACACTTCCATGTTAAACTTTTGCCCAAATGTCACATCAGTGGAGTCTCAAATACCCCTAATATCAGCTCGTTCGGTAACAGACACAAAATGCATCCAAACTTGAACAATGCAGCTTCATTTCACTGAAATGTAAAACATATTTATGGTAGAACTTCAATGCTGCAACACAGGAAACGGCACAAAAACGATGCAAACTGTTCTTGACCATGAGAATTAGAGTAACAGGCATTTCAGCTATAAATGAACTTGAGTGGAGGGCTGAAGCATCAACCAGCTGCAGTGTTTAGCATGAAGTGAACAGGACTGAAAGATGGATCCAGTAATGCACTTTGGTTTGTACTCAAATGAAGGTAAAGTGCTATTATAAAAACATGCCTGCTTTATATTTCCCCTTGCTGTTGGTGCCATTAACTCTGCAGCAGTAAATAGATAAAGAATATTTGAAATGTCTTCTCTACAGGCAGCCATGAGGATAAAACAACTGACCCTAACGACACAAACCACAAAAACTGAGTGGAAACATTTTTCTATCAAAGAAATATCTGTAAGAAAATTGACTTTAGATACTAATGATGAAAGGAGTCTCTTAAGTCCGGCTGACATCACCAATATGGATCTGACTTACGATTAAATAGACTTTGGTTTGATGATGTAATATCTCATGAAATAAATCAGGTTGTGTAAATGTCTGCTTGTGTCTTCCAAAACTAGAAGTAGCTACAACTCTGGCTGTCCTCAGGGAGCGAGAGAGACCAAATGAGAAAGAGACAGGGCCACACAGGACACTGGCCAGGTGTACTGAGTTGCACTAATCAGAGCCCCGCCCTCTAATCAGAGAGAGAGAGACACTGTGAGAGAGAGAGAGAGAGAGAGAGAGAGAGAGACCGAGAGACCGAGAGACCGAGACAGAGAGACACAGAGAGAGAGAGAGACCAAGAGAGAGAGAGACCAAGAGAGAGAGATACCGAGAGAGAGAGACCGAGAGACCGAGACAGAGAGACACAGAGAGAGAGAGAGAGAGAGAGAGAGAGAGAGAGAGAGAGAGAGACCAAGAGAGAGAGAGAGAGAGACACAGAGAGACACAGAGAGAGAGAGAGAGAGAGAGACCGGAGTGGAAAGAAGAAGGGAGGAAAGGAGGGAAGGAAGCAGGGTGAAGAGAGGAAGGGAAGGAAGAAGGGGGGTTATGAAATGATCTACTAAATCATATTCAACTACGATCTGCTCAGATAGGAGGTCCAAGAGTTTGCTGTGATGGAGAAACTGTAACTCAAGTATTAACTAAAAGATGGTTGAATATTTACCTGATTTTGAAAACTCAACTCTCTCAAGATTTTTCTCCTTGAGTGAAACAATCAATGGGATCCAGCTGAGGCAAAGAAACATGTTTTATTTCTCTGTTTGCTTCTCTCCATGATGTTGTCAGACCCTTTATAGGACACTCATTGAAAGGAAGGGAGGAAGGAAGGGAGGAAGGAAGGAAGGAAGGAAGGAGGGAGGAAGGAAAGGAAGGTAGGTAGGAGGGAGAAAAGAAAGAGAAGGAGGGTGGGAGGAAGGGAAGAAAGAAGGAAGGAAGGGAGGAGAGAAGGAGGGAGGGAGGAAGAACAGATGGAAGGAAGGAAAGGAAGGAAGGACGGAGGAAGGAAAGAAGGAAGGGAGGAGAGAAGGAGGGAGGGAGGAAGGACAGATGGAAGGAAGGAAAGGAAGGAAGGATGGAGGAAATAAGGAACGAGGGAGGGAGAAAGGAAAAGAGGAAGGGAAGAAAGAAGGCAGGGAGGAAGATAGGAAGGAAGGAAGGAAGGAAGGAAGGAAGGAAGGAAGGAAAGAAGGAAAGAAGGAAAGAAAGAAGGATATTTTGGGATATTTACAGAAGTTACCAAATATAATTATTTGCCCAATAAAGGGTTAAAATCACAATCTGAGCCTCTCAGAGGGAAAAACAGCTCTGAAAGTGGACGTTTACTGATGAGGCTTGTTCAGCTTGTTTCATGACCCTCGCTCAAAACTAGTTTCAATAATTGCTGTTCTCATTATTCACTTAGATGTAAAATGATGGATCTAGTGTCCATGTTGGAAGTACATCAGTTTTCCCTTTAATGCATTAAAACCACCTTCTAAGTGTCAAGTTTCCTTCTGTCGTGTCTTTGTCTCTCAGCTTAAACCTCATACTGATGACGCAAATCTTTAAAGTCCGTGTAAAGTAAAAATAAATATGTGTTCTGAGTTTGACATACCACAGAAAAGTGTGTTGTTAACCACCCTGCCAAATTTCAATGATTAAAAAAAATCACCAAATATATGAAATTAGGCTTCAAAGTTGTGTAAAAATCAGCCTCTTTCTCTGCTCCCAAACGCTGAAGCCCCGCCCCCTACCAAGTGTCACCTGTCAATCAAAGTCACCACCTCTACCAGAAACATGGACGCTACGTCTGAGAGCTTTCTGCTGCTAGCTCGGCGGCTAACTCAGCAGCTAACTAAGAATTCACTTTACACAGTCTTTAAAAACACCTCACAGATATTTAGTTTGATGTTTAAAACAAAACACTCAAACATTTCCATTTTACAAGTCCCGAAACAAATTCACAAATGACACAAACTGGAAAGAGAAAGTACCGAATACAGGATGTGATGTGGAAGTGATAAAGTAAGCGGCGACAGTCTGTAGCAGTACACCAGTGTGTTTCCTCAGCTGTTTAATAAACCATACAACTAGCTGCTACTCTCATGCTGTGTACAGTTTTCTTCTTCTCTCAACACTTTCACAACTCGTTTCCTACTGACTCTACAGCACCACCTGGTGGCAGAATTTATAAAATGCTTAATCATAGACTGTATAGAAGAAACAGACGTAACATCCGTGACGTCACCCATTGGTTTGTGGACTGCTGCTCAGAAGAAAAACACGGATTCTACTTATATGGGCATGAGGCGGGGCCATGGGCGGAGCGAGGAGGTTGCTATGGTTGCGAGGGCTGGATCTCGAGGACATTGGTCAATCAGGACGTAGCCACGTCCTAATGCATATGCATTGTAAAATTTCCATTCATTTCCAATGGAGAATTATTTCCGTTTTTTTTTGGGAATAACTTTTGGAAAAATTGGAATTTCAACACCACAAGTCATAGCACCTCTTTCCCGATCGAGCCGCACGTTTTGATGTATATATTGTCGGGGTTTTCTCAAAGCTGCGGGAGGAGTTACGCGCCGAAATTTGGCGGAAGAAGAAGAAGAAGAAGAAGTATGGAGAAGATGAAGAGATGCCTTGGAGCTGCACAAATGTGGCACTAAATAAAGCATAGTGCCAATCTCATTCTTCAACACCTAAGTATTTAAAATACAATTAACTACATTAGCTGTGACAGCTGGACTGTGGGTGTAACTTTCACTCTTCACATCTTTTGAACTCTAGATCAAATCTGAGACACATTTTAGGCAGGAAGTAGATCTAACAAGTCCACTTTCTTTCTTTGATCCTCTTCTCTCCTGTATTTCCTCTTTCATGAGCTTTCCAGCTGAGTAGATGAGAGGGATCCAGACCCAGCAGGAGGTCCTTGGCAGGTATTTTATCCCAGGTTAGAAATGTTTGGTTTCAGAGGTTTTAAACAAGCTGCCGTTTCTCTTTGACTGTTTGTCTTTGTTTCACAGCAGCAGGAGACGACTGAGAGAGAGAGAGAAACACTGCAGTGAACTAACAGAGCTGACAGGGAAGGTTTGAGCTGCAGTTTCTCCTCTTAAATATATATATTATATATCTATATGACTTCTCCTCTTGACACACTAAATGCTTAAAACAATGATGAATAGACTCATGAAAGAGTAAAAGTACTTAGTGTTATTGCTTTATTGTTAGTGCTAAATTAACATAATTAACCTACTGATGGCTTATATGTGACAACAGTACAGTGATGCTTAGTGTAAAAAACACATGTTGAATTTACATTTGTATAATGTGGCGATGTTAACCACTTAACGTACGCTGTTCCTCTTACGGGACGGACCGGAAGTTAGGAGGTAGCCACACGTTCTTCTGAATGTTTTAAACAGCAACCCTTAAACATATATATTCAGGCCGTACATTGTTAGAAAGCTTAGATTCTCCTGATTCATTCAAGACCACTCACCAATTATATGGTTGCTCACAGCCGTAATAGTATTAGCGGTTAGCTCGGCTAGCCACTCAGCTAAAGTAAGAACAGCTATAATGCTACATACCTTCAAAGTCTTCTCTTTATCCACAACGATTATCTTATGACTCAGGACTTTCTGTACAGCTCGCCAAGTATCCATTCTGCTGAAATATGAAATCCGTTTCCATAAAACCGGAATACTTTCCTCAATATGTCAACATGTATTTAGTCCAACACATAACGTAATAACACAAATAACAAACCATATACGGTCCGTTTACGTCATTTCCTGACCTGCGCGCGCATCTCAGAGTACACGTGACTAGATGAAGAGAGAAAAAAGGAGAAGAATAAAGGGAAGGAGAAGAAAGAAGGAAAACACACAAGAAAGAAAGAAGGAAAACACACAAGAGAAAGAATAATAAAATAATAATAATCTGTAAATAGTTATTTCTGAATTTGTAAATAGTTAAATGTTAGTAGTAGTTATATTTCATTCCTTGATAGAAAGAATTGTATATTGTATTTAATAATTTTTTTGATAATAATTGTACATAATTTTTATAATTGTCTTATAATAATCTGTAAATAGTTATTTCTGATGTAATTTTTGTAAATAGTTAAATGTTTCATCACTTGATAATAAAAGAAAATATTTAATCCCTTGTTCTTCCTGAACAGTAGCACTTTATGCCGTTTGTTAACCCTGTTATAAATTGTACTTAAGTTGTAAATACTAAATGGAATAGACAACGTGTAACAATTGACAATATTTTTTATTTTATAACATTAACATAAAATCACCACTTCTTTTTCGCCTGGTGGGGCTGGACCTTCCCCTCCAGGCCAATCTTTTCCAGTATTGTTCTAAACACAGAGGGAAGCAAGAGAAAAGGTAAACACAGGGATGCTATGTTAACAGACAAAAGGGTTTAATATAGCAAAACATTATCATAATAATGAAGTATAACATATAATAGTGATAATCCCAAACGTAGCTCTTTATTAAAATCTAAATTTGTTCATCTTAGTCTATATATATATATATATGTGTGTGTATATATATGTATATATATATATATATATATATATATATATATATATATATATATAAGTAAATAAGTCAAGTAATAAAATATAAGTAATTAGTAAAAGTATAAGTAGTAATAAGTAAAAGTAATTAAATAAAATAAAACAAACCAATACTTACACTTGAATGAAAAGTCTTCACCTGTTGGTGTCGCCATTGTTGTGTTTTCGCGGCATTGAACAGCGCCGCGCAAAGGATCTTGGGATCTGGGAGCATTTGGGAGGCCGCGAAGGATAGTAGCGATGCATCCTCCAAAAAGAGGGAAAAGAAGGCCGCATTTTAGGGCTGCATTTGAAGGAGTCTTCGAATTGGGACAGCCTTCACGCGGCGTTGTGACGTAATCGGCCTCTAAATGCGTACTTCGAGGATGCAGCCTCGGAATTGGGACACAGCCAATGAGGACATGTGACCGACAACAATGACGACTTGGCTTTGATTGACAGCTGTTCCAGCCTATGGAAATATTCGGTGAAATGAAGTTGATACCCTTTTAGCCAATAGTCTGAGGTTTCCAACGGTGTATGACACTAAGCTATTAAGTTTGGCTGTCCATAAACAAACTCCAAGCGTAACCGGCGTGCGCCCTGTGCGTAAAAGAGTTGAACCATATATCATTACGCACACAGCATTTTGGTACACGGTTGGTTCTTCTTCGACTTAACATATGACTTATAGCAAAATAAACAGATAGATAGATAGATAGATATGGCCAAACAAAAAAAATATGGTTATATGTAATAATAATAATAATAATAATAATAATAATAATAATAATAATAATAATAATATGGTGTCAGCTTTCATTAGAGACCAAGATTTTGATTGTAGGCAAAGGGGATGTGAAGTTATAGGTGTTTGATTGCGGTTATACAGCTTTGGTAACCATGGTAACCAAGTGTCCATTTGGAGTCTCCAAAAAGGACCTGAGGAAAACGCATGGACATACCTGTTGAAAAATAACTCTAAGAAAATTCATCTTTTGGTCTTTTGACTCCAAATTTGGACTGCATGAAGCCAAGACCTGTGGCTGTGGCCTCATTGTGTCTATATCCTGCTGAGAGGTCCCTGACCCCTAACCCTGCCCCCCCCCCCTCCCCAACCCCTAACCCTGAGAGGTCCCTGAATGTCTGTACACATGTCATTGTAAAGGCAAACCTATGGGCGAGCAAACAACCCCATCATTGTAACCTCTGCCACTCTTTGTCAGTACAGTAAGTCACAGAATCACACAGACACTTTTACAAGAATCCTGAGAGTGTTTCCTTTCCAATGATACCAGACACATCTCTGAGTCTCAAACTATGTGGGATCTGTGCTGCTCACAACTTGGGCATGTCATTAAGGCTAACAGCATAAAAAACAGGGGCGTGTGTTAAGTGGTTAACCTGTTTTGACTGAAACCATCCAGGTTCTCATAGTGCTGCGTGTTTCCATACTTCTCAGTGTGAACGCACTTATGACCTCAAAATATTAAGAAGTGTAAATACAGAAGAAGAGATTTGACACACACTAGCAGTAGTTGAAGTGCATTATTTTTCTATATTGGAAGACTTTAGACCATGTCAGCCTTAGGTTTTGTGTTTTCAGTTTAACCGGTGAGTTCAGCAGAGAGTTAAAGTGTGTTTTTGACTCTATAGATTACTTATAAATATATCCTTTAAAACATTTGTCGACTGTTAATATAAAATATACATCACTCTAGCACAAGCAAATTGAAGAGTGAGTGTGTTGCTCCATCAGATCAGATCGACTGCTCGGTGTCGTAGGAAACACGTCACTGACTGCATCACTTGTGATTTGAATGCACGGCAGGAAAGTTGCCACTGACTTGTTGTTTGTAATAATCATACTGCAAATGTAAGAGCTCAGTCATAACTGTGTTACTTCATTCAGCAATTTATATAAAACATTTTGAGATTATAACATTAAAAAAGTGATCATTTTCAATCAATTAATCAAACTTGTATAGCACTTTTCATACTTGCAATGTACACAAAGTGCTATTTATACAATTTTATCTAACCTTTCTTTAAAGATCATAGTTTTTTCTGCCTAAATGTAACCAGACCTCATATATCTCTCATTTTTGCTTCATTTTCAGTCTTCTATGTTTTCATTTGCTTCTGCCTGATTGATTGTATAGACAGATACTTTTATTGTCACTGTACATAAAAATACAACAAAACTTTGTTTAGTTCCCATCTCAGCAACATACATAGAAATAAATATATATAAAAATATGTATGTATATATATATATATATATATATATATATTTCCACTAGAAAAATGCTGGGACACTCACAGAAAACTGAAGAGACGAACTGGCAGAGACGAAGGGGAGCACACAGACTAAACACACAAGCGAAGGTGGGATAATTAGACACAGGTGACACTAATCAAGGTGGAGGACACAGGAGAACAGGAAGTGAAGATCTCTGAAATGAGAGACAAAGGGGACTACAAAATAAAACAGGATGTAACCTAGAATGCACAAAGAGGAAAGACTAACCAAACTTTGTTTCTGAGTAAAAGTACCAGTGTACAAATACTCTCTGCATCACCTCACAAACAGACACAGTATCAGGGTCCATTTTTACGCAGACGACACTCAGATTTATCTGAGCTGTGATCCTGCTGACATCACACACTGCTTTTTGTAAGACAAAAGACGAAAAGGTTGGAAACCACTGGTTTCATCTTTAACAATGTGTTGTATTTTAAAAGCTTGTTATATTATCCATTGTTTCAGTAAAGTGAGGATGCTTTCAACAATAATGCCATGAGTAGTTTTTTTATTGATGATAGTGAGATAAAATACATGTGAGTATACAAATCAAGACAATGCAGCTTTATTTATATAGAGCATTTCATACCCAGGGGTGACTCAATGTGTTTTACATAAAAAGTAAGAAGTAAGTAAAAACATAAAAACATGCAATTTGAGAAACAACAATAAAACCCCCAAAATTGGAAACATTAAAACATACAATTAAAAACAAGACAAAACCTGCTAATAATAAAAAATAAATAAAAACAAAGTGCAGAAAAATAGAGAGAAAAAGAGTAGAAGAGTAGACTAGTAGTAGACTAGAATAGAGCATAAAATTTAAGTTTGAACTTTGGGCTCAACTATCTGACCTGAGTCAGTAGATCTCAGAGATCTTCTGGACCTAAACCACAAAAACACTGTGGGCTTCCACAGCTGTACAGATGTTATTTGATTAAAACATAAATAGAGCTGCATGCTGCTCATTGGATCCTGACGGTAACAACAGCAGAGTCAACTGA
This sequence comes from Scomber japonicus, assembly GCF_027409825.1. Lineage (NCBI taxonomy): Eukaryota > Metazoa > Chordata > Actinopteri > Scombriformes > Scombridae > Scomber > Scomber japonicus. The sequence continues at coordinate 40,289,243 of NC_070578.1, read as the reverse complement.
GACTAATGAATGAATCATGAAGAAGGAAAAATAACTGAGTTTGAGTCTGAGACAGATCTGCTTCACAGTGCAGAGTGTGTGTGATGTTTGATTTCAGCAGCCGATCTTCAGTCAGCAGAGTTTCTGTCCACACAAGAGACTTCCTCCTACAGAGGAACCAGAGAGACTCTCCCTCCTACAGAGGAACCAGAGAGACTCTCCCTCCTACAGAGGACACAGAGAGACTCTCCCTCCTACAGAGGAACCAGAGAGACTCTCCCTCCTACAGAGAACACAGAGAGACTCTCCCTCCTACAGAGGAACCAGAGAGACTCTCCCTCCTACAGAGGAACCAGAGAGACTCTCCCTCCTACAGAGGAACAGAGAGACTCTCCCTCCTACAGAGGACACAGAGAGACTCTCCCTCCTACAGAGGAACCAGAGAGACTCTCCCTCCTACAGAGACACAGAGAGACTCTCCCTCCTACAGTGGACACAGAGAGACTGAACCAGACCAGACTCCAAACCCAGCATACAGAGGTTGAGTGAATGTGGTGTTGAAGGTGTGGAGATGGATCAATGTGTCAGAGGAGACTCTGTAGAAGGACAGAGTGCCAGCAGGACAGTCCACATACACTGCTACTCTGTCAAAGAAGGAGGAGGAGGAGGAGGAGGATGTTATTCTGTTATTGTGACAGACAACGTAACGACGACCAGCAGAGCACTCCAGACTCCAGGACTGATCATTCCCTCCAAACAAACAGTGATCACTGCCTCCTTTCCTGCTGATTCCTCTGTAACTCACTGATATATAAACTGTTCCTCTCCATTCGACCTCCCAGTAACAACGACCAGTCAGAACATTTCCACACAGCAGCTGAGGACAGGAGTCAAATCTGTCTGGATGATAAGGATATGACTGATCCTCCTTCACACGTGTCACCTTCCTGTTGTTATCAGACAGTTTGAGGTTTCTGTTCATTGTGTTTGGATCCAGTTCCAGTTCACAGGCATCTGATGGAGAGAACGAGACACAATACAGCTGCAGTTTATCATCTGTTGATTTATTAACTACTTTACTGACAATCACTGAAATTAAACCATTCAAACTTAAACTATCTCCATGACAACTGAGACACTCCCTCCACTGAGGAAGACCATGAGATGTGACTGAATTTTAAGTAAATGGACCTTTACAGGAGACTTTTTTTTTCAAACTTAACCTTCATTCCAGCTGCGTCTGATGTTTGTCTGAATGTAAATTCAACAGTAAAGTTTGAACATTAATAGTCAACATGACAGTAATATCCATGTTTTTCATGTGTTTGGTGTAAAGTGAAGGTCTTTGCACATCAAGTCTGTTATTTTCTTTTTTTTCTTCAATTTTTTTTTTATTGTTATCCAAACAGAATGCATTACACATTTGGTATTGACTACTTGGTTCACAATTGTCAAGAAAAAAAAGAGGAAAACATCAGCATATCAAAACTTAGCTATTACAGTATTATAATTGTGTAATGTGAAACAATAGCTGAGAGCAAAAACCTGCACATTTTGTATATTTATAAGAAAAGAAAAAACAGAAAAACAAACTAAAGTACACTAAACTAAATAAAGACAGACAGAAGGTGGCATAACAAAAAAACAATGATGAACCAAAACGGGATGTATGGGCTTGTAACAATGGTTGCATTTACTTGTAGGGAGACCAAACAACAATATTGTCTGAGTGTTGATATGTGTGTATGAGACGTCTAAGACCCGGCAGTCCTTCAAACCAACAGGGAGATGGACAAAGAGAGTAAATGAGCGGATTTACAAGTGATTTAGTTTGTAGGATGTGGCTGTGACATTTGAACATAGGGAACCCATTTTGACCATGACTTTGTGAATTTATCCATTTGTAGGCGAAGTGAGAAAGTAATCTTTTCATTATATAAATTTCATTAACTATATCAGTCCATTCCTCTATTGTGGGGGAGTCAGGATGCAGCCAGTGTCGTGTGATGGTTTTCTTGCCAGCAGAGATCAGAACACCAAATAGGTATTTGTTGAGATGCCCTGTGAGAAAGTTAATTTCTCCCAGAATAAAAGTTTTGAAATCATATCGTATTTTCGTATGAAACATGTTTTCTAATATTTTGTGCATCTCTGACCAGAAATGTACAATTACTGGACATTCCCAAAATATATGCCAGTGGTTTGCATCCCGGCTCTCACACATCCTCCAGCACTGTGAATCCTCTCCAGCAAAGTGGACTTTCTGTTACTGTTACAAAGAAGAGTCGAGAGGAGCCAGATGAGGTGGCTCGGGCATTTAATCAGGATGCCTCCCTGGTGAGGTGTCCAGGGCCCGTCCCACCGATAGGAGACCCCGGGGAAGACCCAGGACACGCTGGAGAGACTATGTCTCTCGGCTGGCCTGGGAACGCCTCGGGATCCCCCGGGAAGAGCTGGATGAAGTGGCTGGGGAGAGGGAAGTCTGGGCTTCTCTGCTTAGGATGCTGCCCCCGCGACCCGACCCCGGATAAGCGGAAGAGGACAGTACGGTACGGTATGGTTACAAAGAATCTGATTAAACATTTCCATGCAAATTCTCTCCATGTATGTGAGTTGGTGCATCTGTACCATTCCTCCTTGGGAATTTCGAAATGACCTTGCTTCTCCCAGTTATCTTTAATGTCTGTGGAGTAGGTTTTTTTAATCATGAAGCCCTTATATAATCTACATATAGTACCCTTGGCTCGCTCTGATGAATGAGCACGTAATATCTCTCTCAGTATTGGGTCTTCTGGATCCACTGTATAGTTTCTAATAACCTTATTAAAGTAGTTACGTAGTTGTAGATACCAATAGAAGTCTTGCTTTTCTGAAGAATGTTCTCTTTTCAGAGTTTGAAAACTTTTAAGTTGTCCCTTATCTATTATTGAATAAAATGTTGTTATGCCCTTAGTTATCCAGCTCTTAAATCTAAGGTCCAATTGATTCGGTTTAAAGTCAGGGTCGTAGGCACACCACCTAATTATTCCTAATTTGTCATGCAATTTATATGTGTCTTTAACGGAGTTCCAGGTTTTTATTTGGAATTTTGTCCTCGGTCAGGTGATTGATTGTCCCTCACTCTGGAGGAGGATTCCGTCTGAACTCCTGGAGTTTCTCTGGGAGGCTTTTTTCTTTTGTGTTGCTCTATCAGGGGTGTCCATGGCTCCAACCCCACAGCGCCCTGCCACTTGCCATGCAGATAAGAGTATAGTCTCTTGTTGATCCGGGCTGTCTGGAGCAGGTATGATGGAAACGGGGAATCCACACGAAGCCATGTCCTCTGTCGCCTCAGTTACGCTTTGATACAGGTGGGTGCTGTCATTGTAAAAGACTCGCAGTCTCACTGGGTAGGGAGTCTGGAACTTAATTTTCCTTTCTTTTTATTTTTTCTATTATTATTTATTTTTTTTTTATTATTTTCTTTTATTTTCTTAATCGCTGATGGGTAATTGTGGTCTACGTAAAAGCGGGTGTTGTTGTAGAAAACCTTTCTTTTTTGCCAGGCTTTCCGGATCACCGCTTCTTTTATTCTGTAACTCGCAAACTTGGCAATGATAGACAAGGGCTTTGCTTGGGGGTCGGTGGGTTTAGGAACCGGAGCCCTGTGTGCTCTCTCAATTTTAAGCTCTGTGTCTGGTGGAAAACCCAGCGACTCTTTCAGTAAGTTTTCCAGGAAAAAAGAGACGTTGTCCCCCTCCGCGTCTTCGGGTATGCCGTATATTTGGATATTGTCTCTGCAAGTCCGTCCTTCTTGGTAAGCATCAGTTTAGCCTCCATGTTAGCCTGGCACTGTGAGAGCCTTTTCACAAGCGTTGACATCGCTTGTAATGCTGTTTCTGCTTCATCGATCCAGGTCTCAGCTTCCACCAGTCTGTCGTTCGTCTTGTGCAGTTCTTGTTTTATCTCTGTGAGGTGGTGTTTATTATCTTGCCTGAAGTCTCGCAGTTCATTCAGTATGCCCCGAGGCTAGCATAGTCTTCCCCATCCTCGCTCATCGCACATGTTGGGGAGCTACTTCGGCTATCAACATTTTGTGGCATACATTCACCAATATTTCCTGTCGTGGTCATATTTTTCCAACTTCTTGTGCTAACCCTGTTCATCATCTCATTTATAAAACACTCACATTTGAGTTATCCCAGGGGTTATCATGGTTAATTCGTGACACCGTCGGGGAGCACAGAAATTAAGCTACCATCTTCGTTGCGACCCGGAAGCCCTATCAACTCTGTTATTTTCATCTCAAACTGTCGTCTGTTACAAACACATTTTTGTCCAAATGCTCCAAACAGCTGGAGTCAGTATGAACAAATGAACTTTATCTGCAGGAGAGACATGAGGGACATTTTGGAGCAGGCAGCGCCATGATGTGGACATTTATAAAACATTTCTCTTTTAACTTCTGGACTGTGACGAACAGAAGGAAATATCAGTTTCATGGATTCATTTCCATTTCTGCCAAAACACATTTTCCATCATTTTGAACTTTTTTCACTTCTTTTACATATTTCATCCAGTTTTTCTCAAAGTTCTCATGAATCAAACTGAAAACACACTCACACTTCCTCAGACCAAGTTTCAGTCTCTGCGGTCCACCATGGTCCATCCTGGAGGAAGAGACAAAGACACAATCAGCTTCATACACCTTCACTCATTTCCACCATTAAACATGAACCAGAGTCCCTCAGTTAGTCAGAGTGTCTGTCCATATCTGAGGGTGTCCATCTGTCTGTTCATACCTGAGTGTCCATCTGTCTGTCCATACCTCAGAGTGTCCAGTCTCCAGTGTGGATTCTTCAGTCCAGCAGACAGAAGCTTCTCTCCTGAGTCTCCTGGATGATTGTAGCTCAGGTCCAGCTCTCTCAGATGGGAGGGGTTGGACCTCAGAGCTGAGGCCAGAGAAGCACAGCCTTCCTCTGTGATCAGACATCCTGACAGACTGAACACACACAACAATTCATCTAATGAGATTAAAAGCATTCTCAAACATTCTCTACTGTTCTTAATGTAATGAATGTTGTCTTTCAGGCCTTCATGTTTACACTCAGTCATTTTAGGTTTGTAATAGGAGAGAAACAACCTGTTCCTGCTGGAGGCTGCAACTGCTGCAGGTCAGAGTTTAATCTGATGCCAGTCTGTTAGCAGCAGCATATATCCTGACTCATGTTTTCATGAGTTTTACTTACTGTATACTTCATATTACAACACTTCAGCTCAGATAGTACACAGTAACATTTTTTTGGGATAACATTTTTTTTCAAGTAAACTAAAAATTAGGGTAGGCCAAAATATTACTTTATATACACAGTAATGAAAATGACCTGAGAGTTTCCAGTCCGCAGTGTGAACTCTCCAGTCCAGCAGACAGTGTCTTCACTCCTGAATCCTGCAGGTCGTTGTTACTCAGGTCCAGATCTCTCAGACTGGAGGACTGGGAGCTGAGAACTGAGGACAGAGCTGAACAGCTTCTCTCTGAGAGGTGACAGTCACTCAACCTGAAGAAGAATCAGCAGAACAAACAAAAACAGTTGCATCATTCATTTTCTTTACTGAGCAAAGTTTAAACTACATTAATCTGGATAGTTCTGTGTGCACCTACAGAGCTTTGTTGGAGACTTTGACCACTGGCAGCAGCCTCAGAAGAGCCTCCTCTGAAGCAGAGTATTTCTTCAGGTCAAACACATCCAGATCTTTTTCTGATGACAGTAAGATGAAGACCAGAGCTGACCACTGAGCAGGAGACAGTTTATCTGTGGAGAGACTTCCTGATCTCAGGTACTGTTGGATCTCCTCCACTAGAGAACGATCATTCAGTTCATTCAGACAGTGGAACAGATTGATGCTTCTCTCTGCAGACAGATTCTCACTGATCTTCTTCTTGATGTACTTGATTGTTCTCTGATTGGCCTTTGAGCTACTTCCTTTCTGTGTCAGCAGACCTCGTAGAAGAGTCTGATTGGTCTGCAGTGAAAGACCAAGGAGGAAGCGGAGGAACAAGTCCAGGTGCCCATTTGGACTCTTTAAGGCCTCGTCTACAGCACTCTGGTAGAAATGTGTTGGTTTAGGTTTGTCTTTAAAGACTTTAGACAAACAGGATGTTGTTTGTTCTTCTGCCAGCAGATTGACTCCAGACTTGATGAATGTCAGATGGACATGAAGAGCAGCCAGAAACTCCTGAACACTCAGATGGACGAAGCAGAACACCTTGTCCTGGTACAGCCCTCTCTCCTCTTTAAAGACCTGTGTGAACACTCCTGAGTACACTGAGGCTGCTCTGATATCGATGCCACACTCTGTCAGGTCTGATTCATAGAAGATCAGGTTGCCTTTCTGCAGCTGCTCAAAAGCCAGTTTTCCCAGAGACTCAATCATCTTCCTGCTCTTTTTATTCCAGTGTGGATCTGTCTCAGCTCCTCCATCATACTTGATGTTCTTCACTTTGGACTGAACCACCAGGAAGTGGATGTACATCTCAGTCAGGGTCTTGGGCAGCTTTCCTCCCTCTCTACTTTTCAACACATCCTCCAGAACTGTAGCAGTGATCCAGCAGAAGACTGGGATGTGGCACATGATGTGGAGGCTTCGTGATGTCTTGATGTGGGAGATGATGGTGCTGGCCTGCTCCTCATCTCTGAATCTCTTCCTGAAGTACTTCTCCTTCTGTGGGTCAGTGAATCCTCTGATCTCTGTCACCATGGCGACACACTCAGGAGGGATCTGATTGGCGGCTGCAGGTCGTGTGGTTATCCAGAGGCGAGCAGAGGGAAGCAGTTTCCCCCTGATGAGGTTTGTCAGCAGCACATCCACTGAGGTGGACTCTGTAACATCAGTCAGGATCTCAGTGTTGTGGAAGTCCAGAGGAAGTCGACACTCATCCAGACCGTCAAAGATGAACACAACCTGGAACTCTTCAAACCTGCAGATTCCTGCTTCTTTGGTTTCAGTAAAGAAGTGATGAACAAGTTCCACCAAGCTGTACTTTTTCTCTTTCAGCACATTCAGCTCTCTGAAAGTGAATGGAAATGTGAAGTGTATGTCCTGGTTAGCTTTGTCTTCAGCCCAGTCCAGAGTGAACTTCTGTGTTAAGACTGTTTTCCCAATGCCAGCCACTCCCTTTGTCATCACTGTTCTGATTGGTTCATCTGTTCCAGGTGAGGCTTTAAAGATGTCTTCATGTCTGATTGTTGTTTCTGGTCTGACTGGTTTCCTGGATGCTGTTTCAATCTGTCTGACCTCATGTTCATCATTGACCTCTGCAGTCCCTCCCTCTGTGATATAGAGCGGTGTGTAGATCTGATTCAGAAGGGTTGGGTTTCCTGCTTTAGCGATCCCCTCAAACAGACACTGGAACTTCTTCTCCAGGTTAGACTTGAGTTTACGTCGACACTTTGCAGCACCAGCTCCTGAATGAACAAACAACAAATGAAATCAGTGAGTGGATCCTACAGAAAGTCTAGAAATCTGAACATGTAAGTGTGTCTGTGTATTTTTTCCTCCTCCATCAGTTTTATTCAGCTCATCAGTGGAGGACAAACAGCCTCTGATCTGATGCAGATGTGTGCAGCATATTTACAGCAGAGTTTGAAATATAAACCTCTCCCATGTTGCCTCCATTTCCTCTCCATCATGTTAAATCTGTTAAAATCCTCTTACTGCTCTGCAGACGCTCAGCCAGCTCCTCCTGCTTCATTCTCCTCAGGAAGTGCAGTGTGATCTTCAGAAATGCCTCTCTGCTGCTCCTCCTCTGCTCTTCCTCCTCATCGTCCAACACCTCCTCATCCTCACTCTGACTCTCTAAGTATTCTGGGTCATCTGGACTCAGACCCCTCTGGACTCTCTTCAGCTCCTTCTTCACAAAAGTGACGATGTTCTCCTCCAGCAGCTGGAACAGAAAGATAAAGTGAACATTTCATTTAAACTGGTAGAACACAACATGTGATTCATGTGTCAGTCTGAAGGCCTGCTGGTCTAAACAGAGCAGCATGGACACTGTTAGGACCTGAATGCTACTTCAGTATTTCATCTGTGGTTGATGGAGTTAATAGTAAAAAGGTGTGTTTGTACATGTACACACCATAAATATGGAGTCCAGCTGTGTTTGATGCTGCTGTGCAGACTGATCACTGGGAACCTCTGAGCTCTGCTGCTGAACTCTGTGGAGAAAACATCACGTTTAAGGACATTTAATGACTCAAATATGCACACAGGTTGTTAAAGATGTTCTGTCATGATGACAAAATTAAATCCAGTAAATGCTGCTCTGATTACTGGTAATCAAACTCTTACCTTCCATCAGCAGGTTGTCCATCTTTAAACATAATAGGATCATCCATAGACCAGTCACTCGTCATGGACACACAGCTGGGTTCAGGAGAGTCTGCTCTCTGCTGCTGCATCCTGATACAAATAATGAAGTGACAAAAGCATGCTCTGTTTGTGTTGTCCTGTCTTTGCCGTTCCTCTTGTTACCTGTTCCTGCTGGTTTGAACCTTATTTAAACTGCTTTTCCTTTATGGTCTGTAAGACTGTCTGTTGGTTTCTAAGCATTAAAGCTGTTTCCATTGAACCAGTCTGTGGTGTTTGTGCCTGGTTCACCTGCTACGCCCCACATTAAACAGGAGGTTCATTCAGCCCAAACAGCCAACCAACAAGTTTTAAATTCTTACCTTCTATCAGCAGGTTGTCCATCTTTAAACCAAATAGGATGACCCATAGACCGGTCACTCTTCATGGACACACAGCTGGGTTCAGGAGAGTCTGCTCTCTGCTGCTGCATCCTGATACGAATAATGAAGTGACAAAAGCATGTAGTTAACAACAAAGAAATTAAGGTTTGAAAGCCAGAATTAACAGACTGATTAGATCAAATTCCTCCAGTGATGAAAAGAGGATGGCAGCGACTTGGTCATGAGTCAACAGAAGAAGAAGGAAGTGAGGATGTTCAATAGGAGTTCTATGGCTCAGTAACAATCTGTGTTAACCTCAATAAGTAAAGATGGAGATATAAACATCCCAGTTCACCTTCAGATGAATGAACACAGTATCAAGTGGCTTTTACTCTGTAAAAGTACACAAGAAATCCTATAAATTATGAGAATGTTCTCCTGTCCATTTCCCCATCTGATCCACACAGATCCTGATGATAACGTTAAAACATTTTATTATTTGAATGGGATCATTTATGTTTTATTTGTTTGTTTAGAAGAGAGTAGGAGGAAGAACCAGCCAGCTCCTGATATGCCAGCTGCCCCTTCTGAGGTCTTCCTGCCTCTTGGACTCCGTTCTACGTGGCTTTGTAGACACCTTGGTCTCCAAGGTTTCTACCCTGAGCAGATCTTTCAAACTCCAGAGCAGTCCTGTCCATCTGTTCTACCTTCTTTCAACTCTTTGTTTTCTTTCTCCTGACCAGCCTGGAGGAACATTTGGGAGCTGTCCTTTGAAGGGGGACTGTCACGATTCCTGTTTAAGCTCGGTTTGTGTTGTCCTGTCTGTTTCTGTCCCTGCCTTCAGTTTCAAACCCACCTGCTCACCTGCTGCAGTTTTAAATTCTTACCTTTCATCAGCAGGTTGTCCATCTTTAAACCTAATAGGCTCATCCATAGACCCGTCACTCTCCATGGACACACAGCTGGGTTCAGGAGAGTCTGCTCTCTGCTGCTGCATCCTGATACAAACAAACAATTAACAAATCAAAGAGTTTAAAATGATGAATTTTGAGCAGACTGTCAGCAGCTGAAGTTTTAGAAGCAGAATGAAAATCAGTAAGAAGACAGTGGATGAGAAACGTTCTCCTGTTCATCAAAATGTCATCTGATGAAAGATGCTGTCTCATCTTAGTTGATTAGTTGACTAATCAGTGGTTGAGCTCTTTGTTATCTCAAGTATTTGAGTGTCAGATCTGACAGTGAGTATAAATAATGATGATGGAGTGATGTGAGTGGAGAACAGTGATAGAGATCCTCATCCAGAGGTGGGAATTACTGTATTTTAGTAGGTTTTCCAGGTATCTGTACTTTACTTGAGAATTTATTTTTCTACTACTTTTTACTTTACCTCCCTACATTTGAACACAAATAGTATCTGTACTTTCTACTCCTTACATTGTCAAAACAGGTTCATTACTTGTTTCAACCTCAGTGACTTTATAACAAGGAGACATGATGTGGAAATAAACGATAGAGAACACTTTTTCTTTTGGCGTGTGTGCGTCCCGTGTCGCCCTGGGCGGCTGTTCATATCAAAATCCTGTACAAGGAACTCATTCAATTTTGCAGAGTTATCAAAAGATGTATTGTGTATCATTGATGACAAAAATTCTTCTTTTTTAAAACTTTTGTACTTTTACCAGAGTCTTTTTTACACAAGTGTTGGGGGCCTGAATATCCATGTGCTTTAGTGAACAAAAGCACATGGCTTGCCTTTTGTCTGCTCAAAGACAAAGGTTCGGCCTAGCAGGAAGAATCAAAGCCTGATGTGGGTTACCCTAACCCTTATTTGTAGAGTCATGAACATCTGTCGTTGTTTGTCTATTAGTTATAGTGGTAGTACAATTAATAACTTTTCACTGATTAAATTGTTGATTAATAATTTGTTAATAAATTGTTGTAACTTTAAAGAGAAGCATTTTTGTGATCATTGTGCATGTGTTATTGTGATAAGTGACTGATCAAAATAGACAGTGCTGGGAGTTTCACACCTTCACCTTTTTAATTCTATGACTGATTGAGGCTAATAATTTGGTTATTTCTGGTTTTCCCGCTTGTGCCCTGAATTAATCATTAGTCTTGATTATTCTTTCATTTCATGATAATCATTAATAATTATTTACAATAAATTATTAGTCATTAATAATAATGAAATGCATTCCTTTCTACTCTTACATGTATGGTTGCCTTGTAGCAAGGCTATCACCTACATTATAGTAGTCTCTTCTTAGTGGAGCTAGTTCTTACATTTTGGTGTTCAGTAGTAAGTTCAAAAAGAACAAATAGTGCTCTCTGTCCTCATCTCACCTCTGAGCTTTGGTCTGGCTGTCATGTTCCCCACACAGAGAGCTTTTAGAGGGAGGGACTCCCTCCTCTCTGTCCTCACACTGATCCATAGCAGAGAAACACCTTCACACAAACACAACAACATGCTCATTCATTACAACAAGGTGATTAAAAAGCTGAATATCATGACTGAAAAGATGCCTTCAACAATATTTCTTCACCAATTATTATGTGGTTGCTATTACCTGTTAATCACGACCCATCCCACCTGTGAAACAAACTCTTTTTGTTGGATTGTGGATGTTGTAACTGTAGTCTATATATACACGAGAGAGAGAGAGAGAGAGAGAGAGAGAGAGAGAGAGAGAGAGAGAGAGAGAGAGAGAGAGAGAGAGAGAGATTCATTCATTTAATTTTCATAAATGCATTACAAAGCCAAACAATACATGAACAGTGTAGAACAACCCCTTCATAAGCATAATGCATTAAATTAAGTACATTCATAACTATTGAAAAAGAGAGGCATGAGGAAGTGTAGTGCTGTAAAAGCTGTGGCCAGATCAGACTCCCACACCACTTTAAGGGCAGAAGCAGAGTTATCTGAGCAGTGCAGAAGCATTGAGTAGTAATGAGATGCTTCATGTCCCAACCCAAACACCTTGAGCATCTACGTAAGGATATCTGCAATGGGAGGTGGTTTAGAGGGAGATCCGAATGTTGCCTAAGACAAATAGCCTAGGAGAGAAATGAACTTTGTGTCTCTGGATACGTTCAATCTGGGCACTAATTCCTGCCCAGAATTCCTGTATCCTAGGGCAGTCCCATAGCATGTGCATCAGAGGGCTGTCCCTTAGGTTAACCTTAAATAATTATGATGGTGTCCAGTAGACTCTGTTCAAGATCTTGAATTGAATGAGTCTGGTGTTGAGGTCTCTGGACATCTTTTGGAAATTTCTTAGCAGCCATTTCCACTCCTCCTCTGTAAAAGCTGTGGCCACATCAGACTCCCACACCACTTTAAGGGCAGAAGCATTGAGTGGTAATGAGATGCTTCATGTCCCAACCCAAACACCTTGAGCATTTATGTAAGGATATCTGCAGTGGGAGGTGGTTTAGAGGGAGATCCGAATGTTTGGACAAAGAGATGTCTAATTTGCAAGTAACGCCAAAACTGATGCTGAGCTAGTGCGAAAGACTAAAAAATTTGCACATAGCTGCAACTCCACAGCCACTATATATGAGACAAAATTAGGCAAGTTTGCTTAGCAGCTGTGAGTCAGGTTGTGATGAAGTGGATAGGATGGAGTGGTTTACACAGGGAGCTGTCATTGGTATACCAGGGAGGTGCTTGTTCTGGGTGTAGAGACCAATGAACCATGTGCCAGAGGCCAAAGGCAATGTGATGTAACAAGAGATTTGGAACAACAAGTACCCACTGATCTACCGGTCTCTGTAGCATTCTCAAATTCAGTCTGGGGCATTTCCCACTCCGGAGAAATATATTGCATTATTTATCGAATTGTTTGAAATATTTTAGAGACTGTAACAGGTAGTTATATTTTGGTACACAATTTGCTTTAAGGACATTGGCTTTTCCCCACAGACACCGACCTTTGATACGAACACGATCCGTTAAATAAATCAAACACACAAATACTGAATTCAGGAAAAGGTTTTACAAAAATAAAATTCAATCACTTTAGCCTATTTAGCTAAAATATAGTACAATGAATGTCATTGTACCCAAACCCTTTAACACCCAGTTTGAGTTATTGGGCAGGGTGGTGTACTATTTGGAAATGACCCAAAAAATGAGTCTAATCTTCATATTATATCAAGTACATACTGTATATTCATACTCATATAACTAATTTTATAGTATTGGTAGTCAGTGAAAGTTTACATAGTGCTGTCATATTGGAACAATGTGCATTACTGCAGTTATGATAATATCAATGTACATTATTATTTGTTAAGCCGTAACAAAACACATCACTATAATTTCCATCTCTACTGTTATCAGATCATTTTAATATCTGCTGACACAAAAATGATGAAAACTGTCGGCTACATTACCTTTACATGCTGAAAATCATCAGAATGAAGCCGATGAGTGACGGTTAAATATATCAGCAGCTTCAACCAGCTAGCGACATTTAAACAAACAGAAGAAGAAAAAACATGTAACTTACAGTGGGAGGTTATTAAGCTCTGTTGGTTCACAAACAGCAGCTCTGAACTTTGGAAGAACTGAAATCAAACATTAACAGACAGTATGAATCTTCATCAGCTATCATGTCTCCTCATAAACACGCTGTCCTCTGTAATGCTGCAAAAACCACACTGTCCTTATTGGTCTATCTACATTGTGACTGAAGACATCAGACAATAGATTGTTAGAATTGTTAGCTGCTGATAGATGTAAATGTGTAAAAGTGAGAATGAAACAAACATATTAGTGAAGATACTGTATGTGCTCACTGACTCTGTTTTTGGTCTCTAAACTTGTATTGAACTAAATGACATCTGCACTGCAGCCACTAACAGCTACTAGATGCTGCTCCAAGAAAACTTTATGTAGTTGAACATCAGAGTCAACAGTTACAAAGCCCAGAAGAGATCATTTCATCACTTCTACTGCAATGGATGCTTACATGGTAACCTAGGTCCTCTGAGTGGAAACACTATCTCTCCATTCTACATATATACGGGTACTGACCCCACTGAGGCAGCTGTTGTGAATTACTCTTTAAGACACATCATCTATGGTGGCAACACACTGATTGATGTATTTCTATATAAGTACCACGCCTGTGTGGCCACTTCAATTCCTTGATTTCCACTGCAAGCAGTTGTTCCTGTGATTCTGTTCAGAGTGCCGTGTCGCGTGTGTTTGACTTATTATGTGAAGTATTATCCACTTACTTTATGTTTAAGGAGAGCTGGTCTATGGGCCCCTCTCTGGGTAGCTGCAATCACTTTGCCACACAGGCTGGTAAAAGCATGGTGGCTTGTGACATTGGTTTAACTGGTCTACTTGCATAGCCGTTGTCTCCAGTGAAATATGACCTCATTGGAGGTAATGGGGGCATGCTTCCCAGCTGATCTCTACACCTCTGTGGGCAAGTGTGGCCCTAACCCTAACCCATCTGCTGCAGGGTATTGACTTTAATCAGTACTCATTTGCAACAGGAGTCTACTATCTCCTGTCAAATGGACATCCTGAAACTAACTTCACCACTGACTGTCTGTTCAATATGCTAATATTAAACACCATAAAGAAGGTTGGTTCCTTTGATTTGCTTGTGCCTGACTCTGTTGTGTTTTGATAGGGGTTCGGGCATGCCTAGTGTTTCCCATCATGAATCCACAATGAACTTTAAGAAGTCCCTCTCTGGAGCACTGATTTTACTGCTTCTGCTTGTTCCCGGAAATATGTAAATCCAGGTCTGCCTCTGTGAGCTTACAACGCATCTCAACTTCAGCTGAATTTGCTAGTAGGCACTGAATTGATTTTCTTCATACTAATGCTCGAAGTCTATTACCTAAACTAGACATATTGAAAACTTGGTTCATAATGGATAAAAATGATACTGTTGCTATCTCTTAAACTTGGCTCAAACCCTCAGTCTCTGATGATGTTATTCATGTTGGTGGTTGTAAAGGTGGTGGTGTTGCCAGTTTTGTATCTAATACGTTTCCTGTTTCTGTCTCACTCTCCCAGTTTATCCCAAAACAGTATGAACTTTTGGCCCTGGACATTAATTCAAATCTAAATGGTTGAAATTCTTTTTACACCTTTTTTAGAAATACATTTATGACCTATTTAATGTGTTTAGAAGAAAAAGTCTGAATTCACTTTACACAAGATAACCAATGGATCACAAAAGAACTTACTCAGCTCATCCATTATAGAAACAAACAGTGGTCCCTATCAAGGAAGACCAAAAAGTGCAACTGACAGGTCAAAGAAATCAGTGCACTTATTCCATCCATAAATCCAAATCCAACTATTACCTATCCCTGACACATGACTGTTTCACTAATCACTCTAAATTCTGGAAAAAAAAGTGCTACAGAACAAGAAAGTTTCTGATTTTCACCAAGAACTGAAATTGGAAATGCCTCTATTACAGATAAATGTGAAATGCTAAAACCCTTTAACAGTAATTTTAAGAGGGCAGGATCAGCAGTCTCCTTCCATCCCAGTGGCATCCTCACAGGCCTTCTCATTACCAAGTACGTCTTCATCCACCAGTCTTTCATTTCACTTTAAAGCCTTCCAAGCATCAGAAGTTTTGCATGCACTCAACGTCATAGGAGAGCCCATCACAGAAATTTCTAACATGTCAATTGGTTTCAATCAGTTTACTACCACATGGAAGCAAGCTTTTGGCTCACCTTTATTCAAAGCTGGAGACCGCTCTGACATGAACAACTACAGGTCTATTTCTATCCTCCCTGTACTCTCAAAGGTCTTGGAATCACTGATTGCCACTCAACTGAAGTCATACTTGGATTCACATGATATTCTTAACGACATGCAAAAGCTGCACAATGGTTCCACAGTTATCTGTCCAATCATTCACAGGTTGTCAAAAGTGGTAACATCATGTCTGACCCTGTTCTTGTAACAAAGACTGTTCTTCAAGGCGCCATTTTGGGTCTTTTGCTCTTTTTAGTTTACATAAATAACATCTGGGACAACTTTAAAATCTGTGATTTCCATCTGTATGCAGACGACACAGTCATGTACTCCTGTGCCTCGACCACAGAGAAAGCCTATTCCAATCTTCAGTCTGACTTTAACTCATTTCAGTCTGCTTTGCTCGATCTGAAACTGCTTCTAAATCCAAACAAAATTAAAACCATGATTTTTACTTTTGTGTGATCAGAAGTTCCAGCACTCTGTGTCACTACTCTTGATGGTGTTCCTATTCAATCTGTTGATGGTTACACATATTTGGGAATTTGGCTGGACAAAAGTTTAAATTTCAAACACCACTATCTCTCAAAGAAACTCAAATTCACTTTCTGTACAGGCTTAAGTCCTGCTTATCTGCTTCATCAAGACAGCAGTTAGTTGCCGGCCATTTTCTGTCCTAGATTGACTTTGGTGATACCACTTACAGGTTTTGCTCACCATCCACCTTATCAAAACCTGATCCCTTGTATCACTCAGCCCTGAACTACATCACTAACTCTGCTTTCAGGACCCACCACTGCACTTTATACAGCTTGGTCAGTTGGTCATCTCTCACCTTGCGCAGACTACAACATTGGTGTATCTTGCTCTACAAAGTGTTCTCAGGCCAGTTCCCTTCTTACCTGAGTCGGAAATTCACACTTTTACAGAGCAATCACAACCTAAGGTCCTGCATTCAGCTTCATTTCAAAATATCTTCTATTAGAAGTGAAATAGGAAAATAAAGCCTCTCTTACTACAGTCCCTGGTCCTGGAATGATCTTCAGTCCAAACTGAAACTAGAAAAACCCTGTTTCCTTTCAGTGATTTTAAATTTAAGATACAAGATGTTGTAACGTGTAGCTGCAGCTGTTTTAATTAAACCATTAAGATGTGCCTAATGTCTATTTTGCACTTTGCATTTTGTTATTCTGTTGTTGTTCTGTTGCATGTGTGATGCTACTAACTTACCCGGTGTTGGCTAGGTCTCGCTCTGCTTCACCTCACACCCAGACACAGTATCAGGGTCCATTCTTACGCAGACGACACTCAGATTTATCAGAGCTGTGATCCTGCTGACATCAGCCTGATAAACTGAGGACACAACTGAACATTTATTTACACATTTATTGAAATGAAAGCATGTGAGCAGTTTAGAGGGAAAAATCACTATTTGGTGGAGCTGTTAACAACTCATAGACATCTGAAATGTGAGCTGACTACACACTGCTTTTTGTAAGACGTCAAAACACAAAAAGGTTGGAGACCACTGGTTTCATCTTTAACAATGTGTTAAAAGCTTGTTATATTATCCATTGTGTCAGTAAAGTGAGGATGCTTTCAACAATAATGTCATGAGTAGTTTTTATTGATGATGGTGAGATAAAATACATGTGAGAACCATAAAAACACTCTGAGGTTCCACAGCTGGACATATCAGACATCATGATGATGGTTATACAGATATACTTATGATTAACAGAGTATTGTAATGTAAGCATGGAAAACATCTCTAACACTTCCATGTGCTTTGCAGTTGTGTGTAATTAAAAACATGAAATAATAAAAAACATCAAGACTACTTTGAACATGTCAAAAATTGTACAAATCAAAACTATAACTCTACTATTCAAAATGTAGAAAATATGAATCAGAACTTAAACTCAAAAATAAATGTAAGAAATATAACCGTAGCATGTTAAGGAGTAATAAGAATATAAAAATACATCATACATATTGAAGATACACATCTATGAGTAATATTGGAGCCTTTACATCCATTAATTAAAATACACTTTGAGTGCTGCTGTAGGAGTTTATGGCAAGTCGTCCTCAAACAAACAAAAACTAGGACTTACAACGCATGGTGATATGGATCATCAGCCAATCATCTACTGGGGCTGGAAGTAAATCTCAATATAAAAAAATAACATTTAAACACAAATTACACTCTCATTAGTAACATCAATGAATCATGAAGAAGGAAAAATAACTGAGTGTTTGAGTCTGAGACAGATTTGCTTCACAGTGCAGAGTGTGTGTGATGTTTGATTTCAGCAGCTGATCTTCAGTCAGCAGAGTTTCTGTCCACAGAGAGACTCTCCCTCCTACAGAGGAACCAGAGAGACTCTCCCTCCTACAGAGGAACCAGAGAGACTCTCCCTCCTACAGAGGACACAGAGAGACTCTCCCTCCTACAGAGACACAGAGAGACTCTCCCTCCTACAGAGGAACCAGAGAGACTCTCCCTCCTACAGAGGACACAGAGAGACTCTCCCTCCTACAGAGGACACAGAGAGACTCTCCCTCCTACAGAGGAACCAGAGAGACTGAACCAAACCAGACTGCAAACCCAGCATACAGAGGTTCAGTGAATGTGGTGTTGAAGGTGTGGAGGTGGATTAGTTTGTCAGAGGAGACTCTGTAGAAGGACAGAGTGCCAGCAGGACAGTCCACATACACTGCTACTCTGTTAGAGAAGAAGGAGGAGGAGGAGGAGGAGGAGGAGGAGGAGGAGGAGGAGGAGGATGTTTCTCTCTTATTGCGATAGACAGAGTAACGACCATCATCAGAGCACTCCAGACTCCAGGACTGATCATTCCTTCCAAACCAACAGTCATTACTGTATCCTTTCCTGTTGATTCCTCTGTAACTCACTGATATATCAACTTTTCCTCTCCACTCAACCTCCCAGTAACAGCGACCAGTCAGAACATTTCTACACAGCAGCTGCAGCCAGTGATCAAATCTGTCTGGATGATCAGGATATGACTGATCATCCTCCACACGTGTCACCTTCCTCTTGTTGTCAGACAGTTTGAGGTTTCTGTTCATTGTGTTTGGATCCAGTTCTAGTTCACAGGCATCTGATGGAGAGAATGAGACACAATACAGCTGCAGTTTATCATCTGTTGATTTATTAACAACTTTACTGACAATCACTGAAATTAAACCATTTAAACTTAAACCATCTCCATGACAACTGAGATACTCCATCACTGAGGAAGACCATGAGATGTGACTGAAAGCTTTGGAGATACAGAGTAAGTGGACCTTTAGATGAGAATTTTTTTTTTTTTTAAAGATTTTATTAGATGCCTTTATTAAGTAGCAGACAGACAGGAAACATGGGGGAGAGAGGGGGGGTGAGGTGCAGCAAAGGACCTCCGATCGGGATTCGAACCGGGGTCGGCTGCGTATATGGCATGCGCTCTAACCACTCGACCACCTGCGCGCCTTTAGATGAGAATATATTTAAATTTTTTCTAAGTTATTCCAGCTTCATTCTTCATTCCAGCTGTGTCTGATGTTTGTCTGAATGTAAATTCAACAGTTCAGTTAGAACATCAACAGTCAACATGACAGTGATATTTAGTAATACTATGAAGCTTGGCGTAAAATGAAGGTCTTTGCACATCGAGCCTGTTGTTTTCATCTCAAAGTGTTGTCTGTTACAAACACATTTCTCTTTTAACTTCTGAACTGTGATGAACAGAAGGAAAACATCTTTTTCATGGATTCATTGGTTCAAGTTAGTTAGTCAGTTTAGGCCACGCCTATTTCTGCTAAATCTAAATTGCCATCATTCTGAACTTTTTTCACTTTCATATTTCATCCAGTTTTTCTCAAAGTTCTCATGAATCAAACTGAAAACACACTCACACTTCCTCACACCAGGTTTCAGTCTCTGCGGTCCACCATGGTCCATCCTGGAGGAAGAGACAAAGACACAATCAGCTTCATACACCTTCACTCATATCCACAATTAAACATGAACCAGAGTCCCTCGGTTAGTCAGAGTGTCTGTCCATCTGTCCATACCTGAGAGTATCCACCTGTCTGTCCATACCTGAAAGTGTCCACCTGTCGGTCCGTACCCGAGAGTGTCCACCTGTCGGTCCATACCTGAGAGTGTCCACCTGTCTGATTATACCTGAGACTGTCCACCTGTCTGTCCATACCTGAGAGTGTCCACCTGTCGGTCCGTACCCGAGAGTGTCCACCTGTCGGTCCATACCTGAGAGTGTCCATCTGTCCATACCTGAGAGTGTCCAGTCTCCAGTGTGGATCCTCCAGTCCAGCAGACAGACGCTTCTCTCCTGAGTCTCCTGGATGATTGTAGCTCAGATCCAGCTCTCTCAGATGGGAGGGGTTGGAGCTCAGAGCTGAAGCCAGAGAAGCACAGCCCTCCTCTGTGATCAGACATCCTGACAGACTGAACACACACAAGAGTTCATCTAATGAGCTTAAAAATATTCTCAACTTAATCAACAGTATTTTGTGCTTCAGGCCTTCATGTTTACACTCAGCGCCCCCTGCTGTATGTTGGTGTCATACAGATACATTTAAGGTTAGTAGTAGGAGAGAAACAACATGTTCCTGCTGGAGGCTGCAACTGCTGCAGCTCAGAGTTTAATCTGATGCCATTCTGTTATTACTTTGGCAGAAGAAATGCCTTTAAAGCTAAATATTGTTTGACAGCATTCCTAAAGACAGTAATTCTGTGTTGTATCTATCTTCATTTTTCGATTTTCATGAATTTATGCACATTGAGTCTTCATTTAAGATTAAATGACAGACACTGTTCAAAAAAACTAAAGGGAACACTTACATTGCACATCAGATCTTGATGAACAAATTATTCCAGTGTAAAATCTTCACTGATGTAAATTGCATAATTAGTTGAGAAGATCAGTAGTGTGTTTGGCCCCCGCTGTGCATGTTGTCTTGGGGGGTACATACAAAACTACAATACCCTACTGTCACATCCTGTCTGTAGTTTTTGTTGTGGTAGTTTCTGTCTCATTTTGAAAGATTTTCTCCTTGTGTGTGTGGTTGTTTTTACTTCCTGTGTTTTCTCGCCTTAGTTGATTTCCTCATGTGTTTCATCTGTGTCCTGTTTGTATCACCCCTTGTCTATAAAGGTTTTGGTTTACGGTTCAGTCGCTGTTCGATCCTCTGTGTTGATTTTGCATCTGTTAATTCTCATCCTGTTTTGGTTCACTTTGTTTGAGTCTTGTGACACCCTCCTCCAGTCTAAGTCTTCACCAGGAATCATTGAGTGAAGCCATTGTCAGTGGTTATGAAAATTCAACTGGCTACACTTAAGTGTTCAAATGTCTTAGTGCATCTGATTTCAAAGAGTTTATGTGTGAAGTTTTCAATAATCTGGTTTTCACTTTTTCAAAAATATTTCCTCCAAGTTTGAATACTTTACACAGACTTCTAGACTATGGCAGTGTTAGATTCAAGAAGCTAAATTATATTGCTGCTTAAACTAGTTACAAGAAATTGTATGAGCAATAATATGCCAACTTGCACAAACAGTATGCTGTTTTTATTATATCATTAATCTTTATAATTTAAAATTGATTTGTAGTTAGTTAAATTACCATATTTTACACCATTCAGATACCACCTAAAATCAGGTTAGACGGTCCCATTTTTTTTTGGTTAGATCAGCAGCCCCTCAAAATGTTTGTGCATGTTCCTGCTTGGTGGCGTCAGATGCACCGATACATAACATCACATAGGGGCTCAGCTTGATTTAGGTCAGAGGAACATGAGGTCCAGTCAATGGCTTCAATGGCTTCATCATACAGGAACTGCCTACACAATCTGTACACATGGACAGATTGACATGCCTAAAGGTTAAATGACTTGGTGTTATACTATGATGATTAAGTGTTCCCTATATATTATTTTTAAGCAGTGTATATCCTGACTCATGTTGGCGTGAAAGGAGTTTTACTTACTATATACTTCATATTACAACACTTCAGCTCAGATAGTACACAACATTTTTTTGGTATAACTTTTTTTTTTCGAGTAAACTAAAAACTAGGGTAGGCCAACATATTACTTTATATACACAGTAATGAAAATGACCTGAGAGTTTCCAGTCCGCAGTGTGGACTTTCCAGTCCAGCCGACAGTGTCTTCACTCCTGAATCCTGCAGGTTGTTGTTACTCAGGTCCAGATCTCTCAGACTGGAGGACTGGGAGCTGAGAACTGAGGACAGAGCTTCACAGGTTCTCTCTGAGAGGTTACAGTCACTCAACCTGAAGAAGAATCAGCAGAACAAACAAAAACAATTGCATCATTACTTTTCTTCACTGAGTTAAGTTTAAACTACATTAATGAATAGTTCTGTGTGAACCTACAGAGCTTTGTTGGAGGCTTTGACCACTGGCAGCAGCCTCAGAAGAGCCTCCTCTGAAGCAGAGTATTTCTTCAGGTCAAACACTTCCAGATCTTTTTCTGATGACAGTAAGATGAAGACCAGAGCTGACCACTGAGCAGGAGACAGTTTATCTCTGGAGAGACTCCCTGATCTCAGGGACTGTTGGATCTCCTCCACTAGAGAACGGTCATTCAGTTCATTCAGACAGTGGAACAGATTGATGCTTCTCTCTGCAGAAACATTCTCACTGATCTTCTTCTTGATGTAGTCGACTGTTTCCTGATTGGTCTGTGAGCTACTTCTTGTCTGTGTCAGCAGACCTAGTAGGAGAGTCTGATTGGTCTTCAGTGAAAGACCCAGGAGGAAGCGGAGGAACAAGTCCAGGTGTCCATTTGGACTCTTTAAGGCCTCATCCACAGCACTCTGGTAGAAACGTGTTGGTTTGTCTCCGATCACTTTAGACCACCAGGATGTTGTCTGTGCAAGCAGATTGACTCCAGACTTGATGAATGTCAGATGGACATGAAGAGCAGCCAGAAACTCCTGAACGCTCAGATGGACAAAGCAGAACACCTTGTCCTGGTACAGCCCTCTCTCCTCTTTAAAGACCTCTGTGAACACTCCTGAGTACACCGAGGCTGCTCTGATATCGATGCCACACTCTGTCAGGTCTGATTCATAGAAGATCAGGTTGCCCTTCTGCAGCTGCTCAAAAGCCAGTTTTCCCAGAGACTCAATCATCTTCCTGCTCACTGGACTCCAGTGTGGATCTGTCTCAGCACCTCCATCATACTTGACCTTCTTCAGTTTGGACTGAACCACCAGGAAGTGGATGTACATATCAGTCAGGGTCTTGGGCAGCGCTCCTCCCTCTCTGCTTTTCAACACATCCTCCAGAACTGTAGCAGTGATCCAGCAGAAGACTGGGATGTGGCACATGATGTGGAGGCTTCGTGATGTCTTGATGTGGGAGATGATGGTGCTGGCCTGCTTCTCATCTCTGAATCTCTTCCTGAAGTACTCCTCCTTCTGTGGGTCAGTGAACCCTCTGACCTCTGTCACCATGCCGACACACTCAGGAGGGATCTGATTGGCTGCTGCAGGTCGTGTGGTTATCCAGAGGCGAGCAGAGGGAAGTAGTTTCCCCCTGATGAGGTTTGTCAGCAGCACATCCACTGAGGTGGACTCTGTAACATCAGTCAGGATCTCAGTGTTGTGGAAGTCCAGAGGAAGTCGACACTCATCCAGACCGTCAAAGATGAACACAACCTGGAACTCTTCAAACCTGCAGATTCCTGCTTCTTTAGTTTCAGTAAAGAAGTGATGAACAAGTTCCACCAAGCTGCACTTTTTCTCTTTCAGCACATTCAGCTCTTTGAAAGTGAATGGAAATGTGAAGTGTATGTCCTGGTTGGCTTTGTCTTCAGCCCAGTCCAGAGTGAACTTCTGTGTTAAGACTGTTTTCCCGATGCCAGCCACTCCCTTTGTCATCACTGTTCTGATTGATTCATCTCTTCCAGGTGAGACTTTGAAGATGTCTTCTTGTCTGATTGTTGTTTCTGTTCTATCTGGTTTCCTGGATGCTGTTTCAATCTGTCTGACCTCATGTTCATCATTAACCTCTGCAGTCCCTCCCTCTGTGATGTAGAGTGGTGTGTAGATCTGATTCAGAAGGGTTGGGTTTCCTGCTTTAGCGATCCCCTCAAACAGACACTGGAACTTCTTCTCCAGGTTAGACTTGAGTTTACGTCGACACTTTGCAGCACAAGCTCCTGAATGAACAAAGAACAAATGAAATCAGTGAGTGGATCCTACTGACAGTCTAGAAATCTGAACATGTAAGTGTGTCTGTAGTTTTTCCTCCTCCATCAGTTTTATTCAGCTCATCAGTGGAGGACAAACAGCCTCTGATCTGATGCAGATGTGTGCAGCATATTTACAGCAGAGTTTGAAATATAAACCTCTCCCATGTTGCCTCCATTTCCTCTCCATCATGTTAAATCTGTTAAAATCTTCTTACTGCTCTGCAGACGCTCAGCCAGCTCCTCCTGCTTCATTCTCCTCAGGAAGTGCACTGTGATATTCAGAAATGCCTCTCTGCTGCTCCTCCTCTGCTCTTCCTCCTCACCGTCCAACACCTCCTCATCCTCACTCTGACTCTCTAAGCATTCTGGGTAATCTGGACTCAGACCCCTCTGGACTCTCTTCAGCTCGTTCTTCACAAAAGTGAGGATGTTCTCCTCCAGCAGCTGGAACAGAAAGATAAAGTGAACATTTCATTTAAACTGGTAGAACACAACATGTGATTCATGTGTCAGTCTGAAGGCCTGCTGGTCTGAACAGAGCAGCATGGACACTGTTAGGACCTGAATGCTACTTTACTATTTTCATCTGCGGTGGTTGTACATGTACACACCATAAATATGGAGTCCAGCTGTGTTTGATGCTGCTGTGCAGACTGATCACTGGGAACCTCTGAGCTCTGCTGCTGAACTCTGGAGAAAACATCACATTTAAGGACATTTAATAACTCAAATCTGAACACAGCTTATTAAAGATGTTCTGTCATGATGACTAAATGAACTCCTGTAAATACTGCTCTGATTACTGGATGTCACGTTCTTACCTTCCATCAGCAGGTTGTCCATCTTTAATGTCAATAGGACGATCCATAGAGTAATCACTCTTCATGGACACACAGCTGGGTTCAGGAGAGTCTGCTCTCTGCTGCTGCATCCTGATACTAATAATGAAGTGACAAAAAGCATGTAGTTAACAACAAAGATATTAAGGTTTGAATCCCAGAATTAAACAGAAGTCACTCAGAACAGATTGACTGATGAGTTCAAATTCCTCCAGTGATGAAAAGATAATGTCAGGCGACTTGTTCATGAGTCAACAGAAGAAAAAAGGAAGTGAGGATGTTCAACAGGAGTTCTATGGCTCAGTAACAATCTGTGTTAACCTCAATGACTAACGCTGGAAATATAAACATCCCAGTTCACTTTCAGATGAATGAACACAGCATCAAGAGTTTCTATAAATTATGAGAATGTTCTCCTGTCCAAGCTCTGTTTGTGTTGTCCTGTCTGTTTCTGTCCCTGCCTTCAGTTTTTAAACCACCTGTTCACCTGCTGCCACTGTTTGATTCCCGTTTGTTCCTGTTCCTATTGTTACCTGTTCCTGCTGGTTTGAACCTTATTTATACTGTTTTCCTTTTATGGTCTGTAAGACTGTCTGTTGGTTTGTGAGCATTAAAGCTGTTCCCATTGAACCTGTCTGTGGCGTTTGTGCCTGGTTCACCTGCTGAACCCCTCATAACACAGGAGGTTTATTCCCAAACAGCCAACCAACAAGTTTTAAATTCTTACCTTTCATCAGCAGGTTGTCCATCTTTAATGTCAATAGGGCGATCCATAGAGTCATCACTCTTCATGGACACACAGCTGGGTTCAGGAGAGTCTGCTCTCTGCTGCTGCATCCTGATACTAAGAAACAATTAACAAATCAAAGAGTTTAAAAAGATGAATTTTGAGCAGACTGTCAGCAGCTGAAGTTTTAGAAGCAGAATGAAAATCAGTAGGAAGACAGTAGATGAGAAACGTTCTCCTGTTCATCAAAATGTCATCTGATGAAAGATACTGTCTCATCTTAGTTGATTAGTTGACTAATCAGTGGTTGAGCTCTTTGTTAACTCACAAAGTTAGTAGTTCATTCTGAGTTATTGTGACTTATTATTCAGTAGTTGAGTGTCAGATGTGACAGTGAGTGTGAATAATGATGGTGGAGTGATGTGAGTGGAGAACAGTGATGGACAGTTAGAGATCCTCATCTCACCTCTGAGCTTTGGTCCGGCTGTCATGTTCCCCACACAGAGAGCTTTTAGAGGGAGGGACTCCCTCCTCTCTGTCCTCACACTGATCCATAGCAGAGAAACACCTTCACACAAACACAACAACATGCTCATTCATTACAACATGATTAAAAAGCTGAATATCATTACTGAAAAGAAGTTCTAACGGTATTTCTGTGACTCTGAACAGATTTAATTGTATATTGTTGTATTTGTTGTAGGTTTGTAAATATGTGGCCCATACATCAGTAGAGAGAGTAGACAGGGTTGAAAAGGTTTATTAGCTTAATCAAGGAGAAGTGAATGAATAATCAGTACACGTTCTGTTCTGATGCTCCCTTCAAGTCTGATGTTTCTGTCCTCTCGGAAAGGTTTTAAACCACACACATAATGTCGTAGGTTGAGCCAGCTAAATATGTGCAGATCAAACACATTTACAGGATATAGGTATTTGTCTACTGGTTTACAGATAAGAACAGTGCCTAGACCCAACCTCTGACTACAGTTAAACACATATCTGACATGTTTTCCCCAAAAGGAGCAGACTCACTGCCTACTACTATGTCAAAAGGAGACAGTGTCTTCCAGTCAAGATTTAATGTGGCCTCGTGATGACCACAAAACCTAGTTTGACCCAGTGCATGCCAATGATTGACGTAAATGATGGAACATTCCCTAACATGTGGTTTTTATTACTGTAAAACACTAACCATCCCACCTATGAAACAAGCTGTTTTTGTTGGACTATGGATTATTGTAACTGTGGATAAGTTTTTATAATAACTGTCATAATGTTTATCATGTTCAAGTTGACTGAATGGAGGTGACCTTTAATATGAACGCAACCAATTAAATGAATCAAACACACAAATACTGACTTCAAGAAACAGTTTTACAAAAATAAAAGTCAATCACTTTAGCCTGTTCTGAAATATAGCACAATGAATGTCATCGTACCCAAACCCTTTAACACCCAGTTTCAGTTGTTGGGTGAGGTGGTTTACTACCGTAAAAACCGGTGTATAAGTCTCAGTCTATTTTGGGGGGTCTCATGCTGGAAAAACAGTTTTCTGTTTGTTTATTTGAATGCATCAGTAGTTATTAATTAATAAACACATATGTTTATACTCCAAAACTTTCTCAATTGACTTTAATTATCAGTTTTCTGAACAACATGCAGCATTAACGGGTCATCAATAGTCTATTTTCCGAAACAGCTGGAAGCGTGCAGTGCATGCCTGACACCGCTGTTTATAGGACGTTATAGTTCATAAGTGTGGACCCTCACATCATTATCTTTATAGTTATAGTTAGTTATAGTTAGTTAGTTATAGTTCTTAGTGTGGACAGCCTTTACAGACCTAAAATCATATCCAGATCCAAATCCTCTCTGTATTTTACTGTTGAATAAGACGTACTCCACTTTAAATGAAAAAATATTGCATTAAATATTGCGTCTTATAGACCTTTTTTATGTATTTGAAAAAGACCCAAAAGATGTTTCTATTCTTTATATCGAGTATATACTGTATATTACATGTTCATCCTCACATAACTAATTTTATAATATTAGCAGTCAGTGAAAGTTTACATAGTGCTGTCATATTGGAACAATATGCATTACAGTAGTAATATTAACGATCGTTTTGAAGAAGACAAACATGATGAAAACTGTCGGCTACGTTACCTTTACATGCTGAAAATCATCTGAATTAAGCCGATGAGTGAAGGTGAAATATATCAGCAGCTTCAACCAGCCAGCGACATTTAAACACGCAGAAGAAGAAGAAACATGTAACTCACAGCAGGACAGTCTCATCTCTCTGTAATCATCTTTAATCTGAAGTCTTTAAGGAAATCTGATCACAGAAAAACAGCTCTGAACTTTGGAACAGTTAAAGTCAAACTTTAACAGACAGTATGAATCTTCATCATCTGTCATGTGTCATCATAAACATGCTGTCCTCTGTAATGCTGCAAAAACCACACTGTCATCAAACACACTGCAGATAAACACACTGTCCTCATTGGTTGATCTACAGTGTGACTGAAGACATCAGATATTAGATCATTAGAATCATTATCTGCTAATAGATGTAAATGTGTAAAAACATGAGAATGAAACAGATATATTAGTGAAATAATTTCATTATACTGCATAAACCATCAATACCTAAATTAACCAGATGCAGAGATTAATCATAAGATGGCAATATAAGTGCATTCAGGCATTCGTGAGGTCAGCTACATTTCCTCTCCATGATCGGTACATCTGCAGTCACAGTGAGAGGCCCAACGTTTAAAAACAAACAAAGGTGTGGCAGTGTTTAGCTCAGTGGGAAGAGCACCCGCCCCATGTGTTGCGGCTACAGTCCTCACAGCAGGCGACTCTGGGTTCAAATGATTTGTAACACCAGTCAGGTAATCTGAAGCAGAGGCAGACAAGCATTAATACAGGAAGTGATCAAACTAGGAGAATACACACTTAGTATGAGGTTGAGCCTGGTTTATATGCAGCAGCAGAATAGCTGGCTTCATGACTTGATTGCAGGCAGGTGTGTAATCAGGTGAGGCAGTGATTGACAGACCAAACCCAGCTCCAGAAACAAGAGGGAGGGGCAACACCAGGAACACACGGGGGAAAAGGAGAGCAAGCCTCAGTCCCTGATAAAGAATCTGTTTACAGAATGTAGTAAACGTATTACCTTGTGATTCCTGCTCAGTCAGAATAATAAAACATCTAAAGCACATACAGTAGCTATATGAACAAAGCCACATTATGATTTGATTATTTGAGACACACCCAGCTCCAGAAACAAGAGGGAGGGGCAACAGACCAACCTCCCTGCCCCTCCCAGCCTGCCTTCATCTGGTCACCTGTTCATTGACTTATTAATACAGTTAATATTTAAGTCTGGTTTTCAGTCCAGTCCTTGTTGGATCATTTATCAGCTGAGCTTCTCTCTTTTTTTCATGTTTCAGGAATAAAAACCTTTTTTCTGCTTCAGTGTTTGGTTTTTGTCTCCTGCTGCTCTGCTCAGCTGACAATATGAACCAAACATAATGAGTCACACACAGTTTTTCCAGTTTGTCCTCTCACAGCTTCCTTACACATACAATACTGTATATTTAGTGCCACGGGGTAAACGTGTGGCTCGATCGGGAAAGAGGTGCTATGACTTTTGGTGTTGAAATTCCAATTTTTCCCAAAGTTATTCCCAAAAAAACGGGAATAATTCTCCATTGGAAATGAATGGGAATTTTTTTTTAAACTCACAAAATGTCACCTTTTTTCTGAGTCTCCTAGCTCTCTCATACCTGCTCGTAGAAATGTGATTCAAACTTTAAAACGGAGGAAAATTTGTGCTCTCTCCAAAACACCAAACTGTTTTTACATAACATGTAAACTTTTCAAACTATGAGCAGTCAAACGAGGAGTGGAAATCACTTTTTCTTCAAAGTTAGAGTGAAAGCGGCAGTTAGCTTGAGTGCGAGAAGCAGTAAAAAATAACCTTAATTTTTATTTTTAACTTGAGCTCACGGCCAAACCGTTAAAAGGAGACAAATAATTATTAGTCAAAATGTAGACATAGGTGTTGGGATTCATAAAATGTGACATTGACAGGCGGGGTCTGCACAAAATTTAAACAAGGGGGCCGAGACCGGCACCAATACCTGTCTCGCTCCCCATTGACCCTAATGTTATCGTCTTTTTTTTTTCAAAATAATCTCACTCTGTCTTCACACTGAGCTTACAACATGACAGTGATATTCAGTAATATTCATGTTTTTTCATGTGTTTGGTGTCAAGTCTGTTATTTTCATCTCAAACTGTCGTCTGTTACAAACAGTTTTTTGTCCAAACAGCTGAAGTCAGTATGAATGAACGAACTGTATCTGCAGGAGAGACACGAGGGACATTTTGGAGCAGGTAGCGCCACCATGTGGGCACTTATACAAATATTACAGATTTCCTCCAGATTTTCTCAAAGTTCTCATCAATCAAACTGAAAACACACTCACACTTCCTCAGACCAGGTTTCAGTCTCTGCGGTCCACCATGGTCCATCCTGGAGGAAGAGACAAAGACACAATCAGCTTCATACACCTTCACTCATATCCACCATTAAACATGAACCAGAGTCCCTCAGTTAGTCAGAGTCTGTCCATCTGTCCGTACCTGAGAGTGTCCATCTGTCTGTCCATACCTGAGAGTGTCCACCTGTCTGTCCATACCTGAGAGTGTCCACCTGTCTGTCCATATCTGAGAGTGTCCACCTGTCTGTCCATACCTGAGAGTGTCCACCTGTCTGTCCATACCTGAGAGTGTCCAGTCTCCAGTGTGGATCCTTCAGTCCAGCAGACAGCTTCTTCTCTCCTGAGTCTCCTGGATGATTGTAGCTCAGGTCCAGCTCTCTCAGATGGGAGGGGTTGGAGTTCAGAGCTGAGGCCAGAGAAGCACAGCCTTCCTCTGTGATCAGACATCCTGACAGACTGAACACACACAACAGTTGATTTAATGAGCTTAAAAGCACTCAGCGCCCCCTGCTGGGCAGAAACTGAGCATCTTTTTTGTGATTGGCTAATTCCTGTCTGTCTGTTTTGCCAGTTAACTGAGCTAATTCATTTGAATGGATTAATTCATATTTACTGTGGACATAATAAATAGTTTTATTTTATTGTATTGTGTTGTATTGTAGTTGTATGATTTGTGGTGTATAAAAAGATTCAACACTTATCAATAGAAGGTGAACCAAATGTACATAATTATAATGAGTGATGTCATTTCATACAACTAAGTAATTTAAAATCAAAAAGAAAATACAATCTACTCTCTTAATGATAAGATGTATTTAATAATTTCATAACAGTGATGTTCCTGTCTGTGAAACAATGAAGTAGACTTTACTTAATTAGTTTATAATTAAATAAAGTAAAATAAAGTAAATATTGTTTATGCTTAAATAAGATTAACATTTACTTAATATTTTCAGGGATGTTAAGTTGAGAATAAAGTACATTCATAATGTACTGGTTTCAACCTGGTGCTCCAAATGATCGATGCATTATTTACACAGTGCAGTTAGATGTTGTAGTAAGAAAAGTATTCACTTAATTTTCCTGGCATGGTCTGATGCACTTAATGTGCCATACATCTTCAAGGTAAAATTGAACTTTGTAAATGTTGTGCATACACTCTCAATACACAAGTGTGTCGTATTTGAGAAAAAATAAATCATGTACTCATCCCAGCAGCAGCCCCGTGGCACTCAAGATTTCCCTGGAATTTTCTAATTACATTTATTCTCTATAATAAAACAGCATCAGATTGTCTGAAGTTGTTCTGCATCAGGACAACAAACATGCAGCCATACTCATAAAGAAGAAGAAGGAGTCCTGCAGCAGAATCGTAGAGTCAGTCTGGGTTTACATGAAGAGACAGAAGCAGCTGAGAAAACCAAAACCACAGAAAAGAACTATGGCAACTTCTCAAAGATGGAGGAACAACAACCAACCTGCAGAGTACCTGAAACTGAGACACAGTATCAGGGTCAATTGTTACGCAGACGACACTCAGATGTATGTGATCCTGCTTACATCAGCCTGATAAACTGAGGACATTCACAACTGAACATTTATTTACACAGTTGTTTAAATGAAAGCATGTGAGAAGTTTAGAGGGAAAAATCACTATTTGGTGGAGCTGTTAACAACTCATAGACATCTGAAATGTGAACCGACTACACACTGCTTTTTGGTTTCATCTTTAACAATGTGTTGTATTTTAAAAGCTTGTTATATTATCCATTGTGTCAGTAAAGTGAGGATGCTTTCAACAATGATGTCATGAGTAGATTTTATTGATGATGGTGAGATAAAATACATGTAAGAACCATAAAAATACTCTGAGCTTCCACAGCTGGACATATCAGACATCATGATGATTATTATACAGATATACTTATGATTAACATAGAGTATTGTAATGTAAGCATGGAAAGCATCTCTAATTAACACTTCCATGTGCTTTGCAGTTGTGTGTAATTAAAAACATGAAATAAAAAATACACATCAAGACTACTTTGAACATGTCGAAAATATTGTGTACAAATCAAAATATAACTCTACTATTCAAAACAACATTAAAATTATAAGTAGAAAATATGAATCAGAACTTAAACTCAAAAGTAAATGTAAGAAATATAACCATTGATTACTTAGCAAGTTAAGGAGTAATAAGAATATAAAAATACATCATACATATTCAAGATACACGTCTATAAGTAAAATTAGAGCCTTTACATCCATTAATTAAAAGACATTTGAGTGCTGCTGTAGGAGTTTATACTCAGTTGTGTGTCATCCTTACACATAGCAAGTTGCCCACAAGCAAAAGAAACAATACTTCAGCTCTTTGTATATTTTACACATGGAGCCATCACCACAGAGAGGTTCTAGGACTTCTGATGCGTGGTAATATGGATCATTAGCCAATCATCTACCAGGGCTGGAAGTCAATCCACTAATTGCCTTCTGTATATACACACATTAACAGAACATATTGTAACCCAAAAATAACATTTAAACACAAACTACACTCTCATTAGTAATATCAATGAATCATGAAGAAGGAAAAATCATACTTGGGTGTTTGAGTCTGAGACAGATCTGCTTCACAGTGCAGAGTGTGTGTGATGTTTGATTTTAGCAGCTGATCTTCAGTCAGCAGAGTTTCTGTCCACAGGAGAGACTCTCCCTCCTACAGAGGAACAGAGAGACTCTCCCTCCTACAGAGGACACAGAGAGACTCTCCCTCCTACAGAGGAACCAGAGAGACTCTCCCTCCCACAGAGGAACCAGAGAGACTCTCTCTCCTACAGAAGACACAGAGAGACTCTCCCTCCTACAGAGGACACAGAGAGACTCTCCCTCCTACAGAGGACACAGAGAGACTCTCCCTCCTACAGAGGAACCAGAGACTCTCCCTTCTACAGAGGACACAGAGAGACTCTCCCTCCTACAGAGGACACAGAGAGACTCTCCCTCCTACAGAGGAACCAGAGAGACTCTTCCTCCTACAGAGGACAGAGAGACTCTCCCTCCTATAGAGGAACCATGCCAGACTGTAAACCCAGCATACAGAGGCTGAGTGAATGTGGTGTTGAAGGTGTGGAGGTGGATCAGTGTGTCAGGGGAGACTCTGTAGAAGGACAGAGTGCCAGCAGGACAGTGCACATACACTGCTACTCTGTTAGAGACAGAGGAGGATGAGGAGGAGGAGGAGGAGGAGGAGGAGGAGGAGGAGGAGATGGATGTTTCTGTGTTATTGTGCCAGACAGAGTAACGACAACCAGTAGAGCACTCCAGACTCCAGGACTGATCATTCCTTCCAAACCTACAGTCATAACTGCGTCCTTTCCTGCTGATTCCTCTGTAGCTCACTGATATATTAACCCATCCTCTCCACTCGACCTCCCAGTAACAGCGACCAGTCAGAACATTTCTACACAGCAGCTGAGGACAGTCATCAAATCTGTCTGGATGATCAGGATATGACTGAACCTTCTTCACATATGTCACCTTCCTGTTGTTGTCAGACAGTTTGAGTTTTCTGTTCATTGTGTTTGGATCCAGTTCCAGTTCACAGGCATCTGATGGAGAGAACGAGACACAATACAGCTGCAGTTTATCATCTGTTGATTTATTAACTACTTTACTGACAATCACTGAAATTAAACCATTCAAACTTAAACCATCTCCATGACAACTGAGACACTCCATCACTGAGGAAGACCGTGAGATGTGACTGAAAGCTTTGGAGATACAGATTAAGAGGACCTTTAGATGAGAATTTATTTAATTTCTTCATTCCAGCTGCATCTGATGTTTGTCTGAATGTAAATTCAACAGTAAAGTTTGAACATGAACAGTCAACTTGACAGTGATATTTAGTAATAGTAATACTGTGAAGTTTGGTGTAAAGTGAAGGTCTTTGCACATCCAGTCTGTTGTTTTCATCTCAAACTGTCTGTTACAAACACATTTCTCTTTTAACTTCTGAACTGTGATGAACAGAAGGAAAACATTTTTCATGGATTCATTGGTTCAAGATAAATGTCAGTTTAGGCCACGCCCATTTCTGCTAAATCCAAATTGCCATCTTTTTGAACTTTTTTCACTTTTCATATTTCAGCCAGTTTTTCTCAAAGTTCTCATGAATCAAACTGAAAACACACTCACACTTCCTCACACCAGGTTTCAGTCTCTGCGGTCCAGCATGGTCCATCCTGGAGGAAGAGACAAAGACACAATCAACTTCATACACCTTCACTCATATCCAGGCCAGCTGACAGTCGAGATAGTCTTAGATGGGCCCCCCCGCACCCGGACCTCTCCTTTTCCCTTGCTCTTCCTCTCCTCTGCTCTTCCTCTTCTCTCCTCAGTGTTGGGGAAGCTACTTTGCAAGCGTAGCTTGTAAAACTACATGTAGTTCAGCCTGGCAGTAGTTTGTAAAACTACAGCTAAAAAAAATAGCTTTAGCAACTATTTATACTTATTATACTCAGTGTTAAATAAATCAACATGTGGTGTACATGAAACAAAATATAATATATTTCTTTAAAGAAAAAAAGCTGACATTTTTGGTCAACATACTGTAGGTTCACCACAGACATGTTGGCTAACATAAAGAGGAAATGAAAATCATGCCCCAATACCCACATGTAAATCAGAAATGTAAATCAGTCAACAAAAAATATAATAAAAAACACAAAGAGGTAGACATATAGTAGATCTGTGTGTCTTGAACAACGATGTTGGCATGTCATGACATGATTCATGCCTTTTTTCAAAGAGAGTCCTGGAACACAATAATGGTAAAATAAAATGTCTATTATATAGGTCTTTTTTAAATAAAAATATTTCATGTGGCTCACAGGTGGTCGAGTGATTAGAGCACATGTCATTTACACTGTTAAATAACACGCGTCAACAAAATCTTTAAAAACCCTCTGATGCATGAATTATGAAAGCCTGAGTCAAAAAACAAATATTGACTTTTTTTTCAAAAATATGAATTTTTCAGGAAGTTACAAACATGTCCACTACACTGGACTACATGCACTTAAGCACGAAAACATAAGCAGTATAAACCTAATGTAAAAACGAATCAAACTGAGTTTTTCTCAAATTAACCTCATTTTATGCTCATCAATCATCAGTTCATCAATCCTAGGCTCTGTGAAAGTTGGCAAAGCATCCAGGGCAGAGTGCCACACGGCACTGCATGCAGATGTATTTGGTCTTCTGTGTACAAGCAGAATCGTGGCATCTGTTTGCATTTTTGACCTGGGTGAGCATGGGCCAGTGATTTCCTGTGCTGAACCTGACCTCACAGGGTACTTTGGTCACTGTTCTGCGCTTTGCTGGAGGCGGAGTCCCACTCGGTCTTCCTCTTCTGCTTTGCTGAAGGGAGCCAGCGTTTATCAGTGCACGGGCTACGGAAGCTTTGAAGATGAGGAGATTCATCTTTTCCAATCCAGACATCAGGTAGAGGCGCCAGGCATTAACAACGGTCACATCCAAAAAATGAAAAAACACTTGGATGTACCACCACTTGTTTCTACGTCTGTGGGGATAGATTGCCACACACTGGTCAACAAGAGCCACCCCACCCATGTGTTGGTTGTAAAGGCCCACTGAGAAGGGTCTTTGGATGCTGATCATCTTTTTGTCTTTCTTCTGCCATCTTTTGGCCACGTCCTCAGGGGACTGGCCAGCACAGGTTGAAGCCTTGTGGATGACTGAACTGTCAAGCCAACGTGTGACAGTGATGTTTCCGTTTGTGCTGACAGCAGAGCAGGCCCCTTTGCCCTCTTTTTTCAGTTGTTTTTCACTCTTGAGTTTCTGACTCGCTCCTTTCACTCTGTTTGCTCTGCATGTTCCTGTGCCATAAATGCCAAGGTCTTTCAATGCCTCAAGGAGTGGAATGCTGCAGAAGAAATTGTCGAAAAACACCTTGTGGTTTTGTTGCTTTATGTCATCACATAGGCGCATCACTACATCTCCAGCCATTCCCAAACCACTGATCTCATCCCTATTTGCTGAGCCTTGATACACTTAAAATCTGTACACATAACCTGAGGTCCCTGCCCTCACCCACACTTTCACTCCCCAGGGTTTGGGCTTTTTTGGTATGTATTGCTTGATTGACAGTAGGCCTTTGAAGGGAATGATCTGCTCATCAATCTATTGGAATTCTTCAGGGTCTGCTGCCGCCAGGAATGTTTTCTGAAGTGTGCTTAGCACTGGTCTTACTTTGAAGAGCCTATCCGTGTTTTCTGGCTGGTAACTAAAGTTATCCACAAAGTGCAGATAACTCAGAATTTGCTCAAATCTGTGCAGCAGTGGCGGCTGCTGGTGTTTTAAACAGGGGAAGCTCACTTTACATCTTCATCATAAAACTTGTCATATTGAAGTGAGGCAGTTACAAAAAAAAGGAGTGTTTAATTGAGGCTGTTGTATGCTTCATCTATGCCATAGAACCACATCAACACACACACAAAAAAAGATTTTCAAAACTAG
Organism: Scomber japonicus; assembly: GCF_027409825.1. Taxonomy (NCBI): domain Eukaryota; kingdom Metazoa; phylum Chordata; class Actinopteri; order Scombriformes; family Scombridae; genus Scomber; species Scomber japonicus. The sequence continues at coordinate 40,252,925 of NC_070578.1, read as the reverse complement.
CCACTAGCCTGCCCAGGTAGGCCTGCACAGGACAAAGGGCCTTAAAACAACACTTAACACCTCACCCACCCAGGTAACAGAGCCCTATAGTAAAAGGTGAAATAATCACCCTATGAAAAGGTGATTATTTCCAATATACTGAATGCAAATTGAATTTGCTTTGGGGGGATTATAACAGTCTTGGATATGTCATTGATGAGTAACAAGATTGATTTCTAGGTTGTTGGTTTTTTTTTTGTGGGGGGGGGGGGGGTGAACCTGACCGTCTGTGAGTGCTTTGGGACGGGGGCAGGGCTCGCAGCAGCACCCGCTGCTCGTTGAGGACAGAGTGATACGTGCATTCATGTCAGAGTCTCAAAAACATCAGAAAACTCTCTAATAACACCAGAAAAACTTGCTAGATGTGTCGATAGTCGCCTTTGAGAAAAAAAGTCAGCAGATTTAGCGAGAAAATCAAGTTACATTGGCAAAACCACATTCAGAAGAGTCAGCCTCCCCAAAGCTGTCTATCAAGGGCTTTGAGCCCTATAAAACATTTCCTCCAATCATCATACAGAAGCAGAGCGTCCGACTCCGCCCACTGCTCCATTCACTGCCAGAGATGCTCAGCGTCCAGGGGCGGGACGAGTTTGTCGCATTATCCAAAGAGTGTCTTATCCTGGCTTGTCCCGCCCTAGCCCAAAACAGCTGTTGGGAGAAGCCTCATTGAACACCGTTGAAGCTCTGAGTCTGCGGTGGACTGTCAGTGTGTGATGGGAAATCACGTCGGAAAATAACAGCGTCGGCAATAAACAGCTGGTTACAAGATGTCATAGTTGTAAAATTGAACGCATTCAAGTGTAGATTTGATGTAATGTAAATTATAATTTTAGTGTGAATTATGAATATGACATTTGTGACAATTTATTTGATGAAATTTTAGGGGAAGGCAAGCTTCCCTTGTTGTCTCAGAGCAATCGCCCCTGATTTACAGACATGGCATCTGCAATTATGCCTAGACGAAGGCCATCCTCACTGGACCAGTACATCCGTGCCCTAGGATTTCGAATGTACCCCTTGACCATGTTGATCCCTAGAAAAATGTGCATTTCTTCACTTGTCACTCCCAGATTTTCTTTCCCTTTCTGCAGAGCATACATGTTGGTGTTGTGCATCTCATCAATGAGATCTAGGGGAAACAGATGCCTAAAGAAATCAACTGGTTCTCTTCCCTCAACATTCACTTTCCAGTCTCCAAGAAAAGGGGGCAAGTCTCCATCAAAATCATTGTCTTGGAGTTTCCAGACATATTTGAGGGCTTGAGTGCAGGCAGGTGCCTTGCGGACATTTCTCTGGTCAGGTACCATACGGACATTTTCCTCAGGTCCCTCATCATGCTGACCTCCCTCTGCATCCTGTCCCTCATCCTCCTGTCCCTCATCGTCTTGACTGTCAGCATCCTGACTGTCAGCATACTGACTCTCTGCATCTCCTTCATCATCCTCATCTCCAATGTCTCTATTGTTCTCTGGCAGCCACTCATCATCACTGTCGTCACTATACTGATCATCACTGGAGTCAGAGGGAATTTCCTGCACTATTCTATAGTCTTCCCTATTCTTTGCTGCACTTGTGGTCTAAAAATATGATAAAATTATAATTTTTACAAACACAAACTACAACTAATATGCATAAAAATGTATAATTATGCATAAAATAGGAATAATGTCCATACAATGTATAAAAACTAACATAAATATACCCAAAATGCACTGAATTGCAACCAAAATAGTCATTATAAAAGATGAATCAACCACATGACTTGTGTTCGAATTATACTTCGTAATGCATGACGTCCATTTTATTGGACACATGGTTAATCGCAATTTACAACTTATTTGAAATAAAATTTTAAAAAATATAAGAGTAATATTGTTCCTTAGATATTCCTGCATATCATCATATTTTTTTTTACCTCTAGGGTTCTCCTGTTATAGAAGGATTGACAGGATATTCCTGCAGTGGTCAACAGGTGTGGCTGTCTGTCAGCCATCTTGGATTCAGAGGAGGTTCACTTGTAGTTACAACAACTAACCACTGAATAAACCTCAATGGTTGGGGGCAGCAGAGAGCATTCTAATGGTTGATATTCAATTCCACCATAGAAACTATTGCATTTAGAAGAAAATGACTTTTAAACAGATGTCCACTGTAGTGACCGCTAAGCGCCAGAGGGTTAAAAAAATAAAAATAAAAAATATTTCATGTTATTGACCAAAATTGTAGTTTGTAAATTGAGTAGTTTAACTACAAAAAATGACCCAAAAAGTAGTTGAAATACTTGACGCAGCACAAAATATAAATGTAGTTTAACTACCAGCAAGTTACAGCAGATTGTAGTTAAGCTATGTAGTTCAACTACATGTAGTTTAAGTCTCCCAACACTGCCTCTGCTCTGCTCTTCCTCTCCTGTTGCTCCTACTCCTACTCTATCAGACTCTGTCAATTTATTTGGCCATAATGCAGGATCGCTGAAATTAAATGTCTGATCAGTCTCTGATCCATCCTGCTCAGACTCTCTGACGGAGCTACCAAACTCAACTGTTTCTGTCAAAGATAACGTGTTGTGTCAGGCTTTTATACAAGCTAATGGATGATAACATTAGAGCTGGCCAGTTGGTTACGTTACAACGTTGGCTGCACTGTTTCTTACCTTGCTCTACGTTGACTTTACCAGTTCCAGCTTCACCATCACCACCTTTTTTGAAATATTTGTTTAGAACATCTCTAAGGCCTTTATTTACTTCTCCTCTTCTTCTCTTTTCTTTACTTTTCTGAGCACCAGACTTCTGCTGACCGGACATTTTGAGCATACTGAACTTGAACTCAAATGACAACATCAAATTTTGATCAGGGGCCAAACCATTTTTGTGTTGGGGGTAGGGGGGGTCCTTGACCACTATTTCAAGGGCAATTAGGGAGAAAACAAATAAAAAGCTTTTATGTAACTCAAATATTACACATTTTTTCCAAAAATAGGCCTATTTTGAAACATTTTCAGAACAGACCCATTTGTCCCCCCCTATCGGCAGGCGTGCTCACATCCACCATTAAACATGAACCAGAGTCCCTCAGTTCATCAGAGTGTACACCTGTATGTCCATACCTGAGAGTTTCCACCTGTCTGTCTGTACCTGAGAGTGTCCACCTGTCTGTCCATACCTGAGAGTGTCCAGTCTCCAGTGTGGATCCTCCAGTCCAGCAGACAGCTTCTTCTCTCCTGAGTCTCCTGGATGATTGTAGCTCAGGTCAAGCTCTCTCAGATGGGAGGGGTTGTAGCTCAGAGCTGAGGCCAGAGAAGCACAGCCTTCCTCTGTGATCAGACATCCTGACAGACTGAACACACACAACAGTTCATCTAATGAAAATTTAAACTCAAGTAAACAGTATTTTGTCCTTCATGCTTTCATGTTTACACTCAGCGCGCCCTGCTGTATGTTAGTGTCATGCAGATACATTTTAGGTTACTAATAGGAGAGAAACAACCAGGCGGGGAGTTCCGGTCCTCTGAAATGAAGCCAACGCCGAAGTAACTTAGAGCTGCATTCTATCAAAAGGCCACCAGGGGGCGACCGTCTCTATACAAGTCAATGGAGAATTCACCAACTTCTCACTTGATTTCTAACCTCAGTAAACGTTTTCAAAATGTGTTTATGGTCTCAATCGCTAGTTTAAAGCCTTCTTCAATGCAGTATGATGTTCATTTGGGACATTTTGGCCTCCCTGATCTTATATTTGGCGATAAAGCAGGGTATGCATTAGGGCGTGGCTACGCCCTGATTGACAGGTTGATTGACCAATGTACTCGAGATCCAGCCCTCGTAACCATAGCAACCTCTGCCTCTGCCCCTGGCTCCGCCTCATGCCCATATAAGTAGAACCACTGTTTTTATTTTTCCCAGCATGCACCTGAAATTTTCAAGATGGCGCTGCCTAGTTTCGAAACTATTGGCTTCCGAGCAGCGGTCCATAAACCAATGGGTGACGTCATGGATGTTACGTCCATTTCTTTTATGCAGTCTGTGGAAACAACATGTTCCTGCTGGAGGCTGCAACTGCTACAGCTCAGAGTTTAATCTGATGCCATTCTGTTATTACTTTGGCAGAAGAAATGCCTTTAAAGCTAAATATTGCTTGACAGCATTCCTAAAGACAGTAATTCTGTGTTGTATTTTTTTTTTAAAATTCTTTTCATGATACTAGATTTTCATGAATTCATGCACTTTGAGTTTTCATTGAAGATTAAATGACACTTAATGGAACACTTAAATTGCACATCAGATCTTAATGAACAAATGATTCCCGTGTAAAATCTTCACTGATGTAAATTGTATGATTAGTTGAGAACAAAATGACGTCAGTGAAAACCAAACATAATCAACCCATTGATGGCTGGATTCAAAATCACACCGAAAATAAAGTAAAATATTGAAATCACAGTTGATCCAATCAAAGCAGTTCATAATGTGACTCGGTAGTGTGTTTGCGATTTGTGATTTCAAATAGTTTTTGTGTGAAGTTTTCAATAATCTGGTTTTCACTTTTTCAAAAAAGTTTCCTCCAAGTTTGAATACTTTACACAGGCTTCTGGACTATGGCAGTGTTACATTCAAGAAGCTAAATTATATTGCTGCTTAAACTAGTTACAAGACACTGTATGAGCAATAATATGCCAACTTGCACAAACAGTATTCTGTTTTTATTATATCATTAATCTTTATAATTTCAAATTGATTTGTAGTTAGTTAAATTACCATATTTTACACCATTCAGATACCACCTAAAATCAGGTTTGACAGTCCCACATTCCTGCTTGGTGGCATCAGAGGTACCGATACATACGATTTATTGCTGTTATACTTTGATGATTAAGTGTTCCCTATATATTATTTTTGAGCAGTGTATATCCTGACTCATGTTGTCGTGAAAGGAGTTTTACTTACTGTATATTTCATATTACAACACTTCAGCTCAGATAGTACACAGTAACATTTTTTTGGTATAACATTTTTTTCAAGTAAACTAAAAAGTGTAAGCCAAAATTATGCTTTATATACACAGTAATGAAAATGACCTGAGAGTTTCCAGTCCGCAGTGTGGATTCTCCAGTCCAGCAGCAAGCTGCTTCACTCCTGAATCCTGCAGGTCGTTGTTACTCAGGTCCAGATCTCTCAGACTGGAGGACTGGGAGCTGAGAACTGAGGACAGAGCTGCACAGCTTCTCTCTGAGAGGTTGCAGCCACTCAACCTGAAGAAGAATCAGAATGAAAGAAAACAGTTGCATCATTCATTTTCTTCACTGAGTAAAGTTTAAACTATTAATGAATAGTTCTGTGTGCACCTACAGAGCTTTGTTGGAGGCTTTGACCACTGGCAGCAGCCTCAGAAGAGACTCCCCTGAAGCAGAGTATTTCTTCAGGTCAAACACATCCAGATCTTTTTCTGATGACAGTAAGATGAAGACCAGAGCTGACCACTGAGCAGGAGACAGTTTATCTGTGGAGAGACTTCCTGATCTCAGAGACTGTTGGATCTCCTCCACTAGAGAACGATCATTCAGTTCATTCAGACAGTGGAACAGATTGATGCTTCTCTCTGCAGACACATTCTCACTGATCCTCTTCTTGATGTACTCAACTGTTTTCTGATTGGTCTTTGAGCTACTTCCTGTCTGTGTCAGCAGACCTCGTAGGAGGGTCTGATTGGTCTGCAGTGAAAGACCCAGGAGGAAGCGGAGGAACAAGTCCAGGTGTCCATTTGGACTCTTTAAGGCCTCGTCCACAGCACTCTGGTGGAGTGTTGGTTCAGGTTTGTCTTTAAAGACTTTAGACCACCTGAATGTTGTTTGTTTTCCTGCCAGCAGATTGACTCCAGACTTGATGAATGTCAGATGGACATGAAGAGCAGCCAGAAATTCCTGAAGGCTCAGATGGATGAAGCAGAACACCTTGTCCTGGTACAGCCCTCTCTCCTCTTTAAAGACCTGTGTGAACACTCCTGAGCACACTGAGGCTGCTCTGATATCGATGCCACACTCTGTCAGGTCTGATTCATAGAAGATCAGGTTTCCTTTCTGCAGCTGCTCAAAAGCCAGTTTTCCCAGAGACTCAATCATCTTCCTGCTCTCTGGACTCCAGTGTGGATCTGTCTCAGCTCCTCCATCATACTTGACCTTTTTCAGTTTGGACTGAACCACCAGGAAGTGGATGTACATCTCAGTCAGGGTGTTGGGCAGCTTTCCTCTCTCTCTGCTTTTCAACACATCCTCCAGAACTGTAGCAGTGATCCAGCAGAAGACTGGGATGTGGCACATGATGTGGAGGCTTCGGGATGTCTTGATGTGAGAGATGATGGTGCTGGCCTGCTCCTCATCTCTGAATCTCTTCCTGAAGTACTCCTCCTTCTGTGGGTCAGTGAACCCCCTGACCTCTGTCACCATGCCGACACACTCAGGAGGGATCTGATTGGCTGCTGCAGGTCGTGTGGTTATCCAGAGGTGAGCAGAGGGAAGCAGTTTCCCCCTGATGAGGTTTGTCAGCAGCACATCCACTGAGGTGGACTCTGTAACATCAGTCAGGATCTCAGTGTTGTGGAAGTCCAGAGGAAGTCGACACTCATCCAGACCGTCAAAGATGAACACAACCTGGAACTCTTCAAACCTGCAGATTCCTGCTTCTTTGGTTTCAGTAAAGAAGTGATGAACAAGTTCCACCAAGCTGTACTTTTTCTTTTTCAGCACATTCAGCGCTCTGAAAGTGAATGGAAATGTGAAGTCTATATCCTGGTTGGCTTTGTCTTCAGCCCAGTCCAGAGTGAACTTCTGTGTTAAGACTGTTTTCCCAATGCCAGCCACTCCCTTTGTCATCACTGTTCTGATTGGTTCATCTCTTCCAGGTGAGGCTTTAAAGATGTCTTCTTGTCTGATTGTTGTTTCTGGTCTGTCTGGTTTCCTGGATGCTGTTTCAATCTGTCTGACCTCATGTTCATCATTGACCTCTGCAGTTCCTCCCTCTGTGATGTAGAGCGGTGTGTAGATCTGATTCAGAAGGGTTTGGTTTCCTGCTTTAGCAATCCCCTCAAACAGACACTGGAACTTCTTCTCCAGGTTAGACTTGAGTTTACGTCGACACTTTGCAGCACGAGCTCCTGAATGAACGAACAACAAATGAAATCAGTGAGTGGATCCTACAGAAAGTCTAGAAATCTGAACATGCAAGTGTGTCTGTGTAGTTTTTCCTCCTCCATCAGTTTTATTCAGCTCATCAGTGGAGGACAAACAGCCTCTGATCTGATGCAGATGTGTGCAGCATATTTACAGCAGAGTTTGAAATATAAACCTCTCCCATGTTGACTCCATTTCCTCTCCATCATGTTAAATCTGTTAAAATTCTCTTACTGCTCTGCAGACGCTCAGCCAGCTCCTCCTGCTTCATTCTCCTCAGGAAGTGCACTGTGATCTTCAGAAATGCGTCTCTGCTGCTCCTCCTCTGCTCTTCCTCCTCACCGTCCAACACCTCCTCATCCTCACTCTGACTCTCTAAGCATTCTGGGTAATCTGGACTCAGACCCCTCTGGACTCTCTTCAGCTCGTTCTTCACAAAAGTGATGATGTTCTCCTCCAGCAGCTGGAACAGAAAGATAAAGTGAACATTTCATTTAAACTGGTAGAACACAACATGTGATTCATGTGTCAGTCTGAAGGCCTGCTGGTCTAAACAGAGCAGCATGGACACTGTTAGGACCTGAATGCTACTTTAGTGTTTCATCTGTGGTTGATGGAGTTAATAGTAAAAGGTGTGTTTGTACATGTACACACCATAAATATGGAGTCCAGCTGTGTTTGATGCTGCTGTGCAGACTGATCACTGGGAACCTCTGAGCTCTGCTGCTGAACTCTGGAGAAAACATCATGTTTAAGAACATTTAATGACTCAAATCTGCACACAGCTTGTTAAAGATGTTCTGTCATGATGACAAAATGAACTCCATTAAATGCTGCTCTGATTACTTGATGTCAAGTTCTTACCTTCCATCAGCAGGTTGTTCATCTTTAATATCAATTGGATGATCCATAGACCAGTCGCTCTTCATGGACACACAGCTGAATTCAGGAGAGTCTGCTCTCTGCTGCTGCATCCTGATACTAATAATGAAGTGACAACAAGCATGTAGTTAACACCAAAAATTTTAAGGTTTGAATCCCAGAATTAAACAGAAATCTTTCAGAACAGAGTGACTGATGAGTTCAAATTCCTCCAGTGATGAAAAGAGGATGGCAGTGACTTGGTCATGAGTCAACAGAAAAAGGAGGAAGTGAGGATGTTCAACAGGAGTTCTATGGCTCAGTAACAATCTGTGCCAACCTCAATAACTAAAGATGGAAATATAAACATCCCAGTTCACCTTCAGATAGATGAACACAGCATCAACCAGCTTTAACTCTGTAAAAGCAAGAAATCCAATAAATTATGAGAATGTTCTCCTGTCCATTTCCCCATCTGATCTACACAGATCATGGTAATACCTTTAAAACATTTTCTGATTTGAATCGAATCATTTATTTTTGTTTGTTTAGAAGAGAGTAGGAGGAAGAACCAGCCGGCTCCTGAAATATCGGTCGCACTTTCCAAGGTCTTCCTGCATCTTGGTCTCCATTCTACGTGGCTTTGTTGAGTGCTTCTGCCCACCTGGAGGAACATTTGGGAGCCTTTGAGGAGACTGTCATGATTCCTGTTTAAGCTCTGTTTGTGTTGTCCTGTCTGTTTCTGTCCCTGTCTTCAGTTTTAAACCCACCTGCTCACCTGCTGCCACTGTGCCCTTATCACTTCCTCACTACATCTACTGCTCTCAGTCATTTTGTTTCATTCTATACATTAGATTCTGATGCTGTTTCTGTTCCTCTTGTTACCTGTTCCTGCTGGTTTGAATCTTATTTAAATTGTTTTCCCTTTATGGTCTGTAAGCCTGTCTGTTGGTTTCTGAGCATTAAAGCTGTTTCCATTGAACCAGTCTGTGATGTTTGTGCCTGGTTCACCTTCTATGCCCCTCATAAAACTGGAGGTTTATTCCCAAACAGCCAACCGACAATTCAAATCTGCACATAGCTTATTAAAGATGTTCTGTCATGATGACAAATTACTCTTGATGATTTGATGACTCTGATTACTGGATGTCAAATTCTTACCTTCCATCAGCAGGTTGTTCATCTTTAATATCAATAGGATGACCCATAGACCCGTCACTCTTCATGGAGACACAGCTGGGTTCAGGAGAGTCTGCTCTCTGCTGCTGCATCCTGATACAAACAAACAATGAACAAATCAAAGACTTAAAAAGGATGAATTTTGAGCAGACTGTCAGCAGCTGAAGTTTTAGAAGCAGAATGAAAATCAGTAAGAAGACAGTGGATGAGAAACGTTCTCCTGTTCATCAAAATGTCATCTGATGAAAGATGCTGTCTCATCTTAGTTGATTAGTTGACTAATCAGTGGTTGAGCTCTTTGTTAACTCACAAAGTTAGTAGTTCATTCTGAGTTATTGTGACTTATTATTCAATAGTTGAGTGTCAGATGTGACAGTGAGTGTGAATAATGATGGTGGAGTGATGTGAGTGGAGAACAGTGATGGACAGTTAGAGATCCTCATCTCACCTCTGAGCTTTGGTCTGGCTGTCATGTTCCCCACACAGAGAGCTTTTAGAGGGAGGGACTCCCTCCTCTCTGTCCTCACACTGATCCATAGCAGAGAAACACCTTCACACAAACACAACAACATGCTCATTCATTACAACATGATTAAAAAGCTGAATATCATGAATGAAAAGAAGTTTTTCAACTGTTTCTGTGACTTTCATTTAACAGATTTAATTGTATATTGTTATATGTGTTGTAGATTTTTCAGTGGAGAGAGTAGACAGAAGTCCAGGATGTCTTGCGTTGAAAAGGTTTATTAGCTTCATCAAGGAGAAGTGAATGAATAATCAGTACATGTTCTGTGCTGATGGTCCCTTCAAGTCTGAAGTTTCTGTCCTCTGGGGAAAGTCTTAAACCACACACATAATGCCTCAGGTTGAGCCAGCCAAATATGTGCAGATCCAACACATTTACAGCATATGGAAATTAATCTACTGGTTTACAGATAAGAACAGTGCTTAGACACAACTCAGGCCCTTTGTCCTCCGTCCCACAGCTTCATCATATCAACCTCTGACTACAGTTACCTCTACTCCGTTCAGAGAGAGACATGAAAAACACACATCTGACCTCTGCTGCTACAGCAACACTATCAGGGTGCCTCCTGTTTTCCACAAAAGGAGCAGACTCACTGCCTACTATCTCAAGAGGAGACAGTGTCTCATAGTCAAGATTTAATGTGGCCTCGCAATGACCACAAAGCCTAGTTTGACCCAGTACATGATGGGAAATTCCCTAACTATATGGTTCGACTACCTGTAAATCATTAACCATCCCACCTATGAAGCTCTTTTTTGTTGTAACTGTGAATTTGTTAATATAATAACCGTCATAATGTTTATTAGGTTCAATATGACTGAATGGAGGTGACTTTTTATATGGACACGACCAATTAAATGGATCAAACACACAAATACTGACTTCAAGAAACAGTTTTACAAAAATAAAAGTTAATCACTTTAGCCTGTTTATCTAAAATATAGTACAATGAATGTCATCGTACCAAAACCCTTTAACACCCAGTTTCAGTTGTTGGGTGAGGTGGTTTACTACCGTAAAAAAGTCTTAGTCTATTTTGGGGGGTGTCATGCTGAGAAAAACGCTTTTCTATTAAAGACTGGTTTATTTGAATGCATCAGTAGTTATTTATTTATAAACACATGTTTATACTCCAAAACACACATATTACACCTGAAACAGTGTGTTGGGTTAATGGTTAATGGTCTGGTAATGACTTGCTTAACTGAACTGGACCGGTATATTAACTCAGAGTTCAGTTAGGCTGAGTTTCAATTTAACCTTTTAAAAGAACACAGTAACTTTACATATTTTATACAGTGTGTAGCTGTGTCGTTCTTAGTGTGGAGCCTTTTACAGACCTATAATAATATCCAGATCCAACCTCTCTCCGTATTTTACTTGTGAATAAATGGAAAAATACTGTGTTAAAGGTGCGTCTTTTTACGGTATTTGAACGTGACCCAAAATATTAGTCTAATCTTTATATTATATCGAGTATATACTGTTTATTACATGTTCATACTCATAACTAATTTTATAGTATAAGCAGTCAGTGAAAGTTTACATAGTTCTATCATATTGGAACAATGTAGTACAGTAGCAATATTAATATCAATCTATCTATTATTTCTTAAGCTGTAACATAACACATCACTATAACTACCATCTCTACTGTTATCACATCATTTTAACATCTGCTGACACAAACATGATGAAAACTGTCGGCCACGTTACATTTAGATGCTGAAAATCATCTGAATGAAGCCGATGAGCGAAGGTGGAATATATCAGCAGCTTCAACCAGCTAGCAACATTTAAACAAACAGAAGAAGAAGAAAATGTAACTCACAGCAGCAGGTTTCGGTCTGTTGGTTTACAGTCAACCTGGAAATCTGATAACAGAAAAACAGCTCCGAACTTTGGAACAACTGAAGTCAAACATTAACAGAAAATATGACTCTTTATTAGCTATAATGCAGGGCGTTTCATGAAAAGTTTGAGTGAGATTATATCTGTTTGGACTGGAGCAATTTGAAATTCTGTGCGTTTTGGCCCCAGCGGCCCGTCGCCCCAACCAGTTCTCCCAATTATTTTTGCTACTTGAAAACTAGTTCAATTTTACACACTGTTCATAACTGACCAGCACAAATAAAAATGAAAACAAAGAGTTAATCCAATAAAAGATAAATCCACCTAAACAAAATAAATTGTTTTTAAATCCCAAATGGATCAATAAGAAAAATTGGCATTTGGCCCCAAGACTCCAAGAAACGTGTATCAGCTGCACACAAATGTTTTAAGAGGTTAAAATATTTCCAAAAGTAGAAAGTAAAACGTATTTAAGGTATTTTTAAAGCCAAAAATAGATGGGTCAAACAGCAGTGCTCAACATTTGTGTGCGTGGTGTTTGTATCCTGCTGCTCTGCTCAGCTGACAATATGAACCAAACATAATGAGTCACACACAGTTTTTCCAGTTTGTCCCATCACAGCTTCCTTACACATACAATACTGTATATTTACATTTATTCTCTATAATAAAACAGCATCAGATTGTCTGAAGTTATTCTGCATCAGGACAACAAACATGCAGCCATAGTCATAAAGAAGAAGCAGGAGTCCTGCAGCAGAATCATAGAGTCAGTCTGGGTTTACATGAAGAGACAGAAGCAGCTGAGACAACCAAAACCACAGAAGAATAACTATGGCAACTTCTCAAAGATGGAGGAACAACAACCAACCTGCAGAGTACCTGAAACTGAGACACAGTATCAGGGTCAATTGTTACGCAGACGACACTCAGATGTATGTGATCCTGCTGACATCAAGCTGATAAACTGAGGACATTCACAACTGAACATTTATTTACATATTTATTGAAATGAAACCATGTGAGAAGTTTAGAGGGAAAAATCACTATTTGGTGGAGCTGTTAACAACTCATAGACATCTGAAATGTGAGCCGACGACACACTGATTTTTGGTTTAATCTTTAACAATGTGTTGTATTTTAAAAGCTTGTTATATTATCCATTGTGTCAGTAAAGTGAGGATGCTTTCAACAATAATGTCATGAGTAGATTTTATTGATGATTGTGACATAAAATACATGTAAGAACCATAAAAACACTCTGAGCTTCCACAACTGGACATATCAGACATCATGATGATGATTATACAGATATACTTATGATTAACATAGAGTATTGTAATATAAGCATGGAAAACATCTCTAATTAAAACTTCCATGTGCTTTGCAGTTGTGTGTAATTAAAAACATGTAATAAAAAATACACATCAAGACTACTTTGAACATGTCGAAAATATTGTGTATAGATCAAAACTATAACTCATCAAAATTATAAGTAGTAAAAAAATAAATGTAAGAAATATAACCATTGATTACTTAGCATGTTAAGGAGTAATAAGTATATAAAAATACATCATACATATTCAAGATACACGTCTTTAAGTAAAATTAGAGCCTTTACATCCATTAATTAAAAGACATTTGAGTGCTGCTGTAGGAGTTTATACTCAGTTGTGTGTCATCCTTACACATAGCAAGTTGCCCTCAAGCAAAAAAAAACAATACTTCAGCTCTTTGTATATTTTACACATGGAGCCATCACCACAGAGAGGTTCTAGGACTTCTGATGCGTGGTAATATGGATCATTAGCCAATCATCTACCAGGGCTGGAAGTCAATCCACTAATTGCCTTCTGTATATACACACATTAACAGAACATATTGTAACCCAAAAATAACATTTAAACACAAACTACACTCTCATTAGTAACATCAATAAATCATGAAGAAGGAAAAATCATATTTGGGTGTTTGAGTCTGAGACAGATCTGCTTCACAGTGCAGAGTGTGTGTGATGTTTGATTTCAGCAGCTGATCTTCAGTCAGCAGAGTTTCTGTCCACAGGAGAGACTCTCCCTCCTACAGAGGAACCAGAGAGACTCTCCCTCCTACAGAGGACACAGAGAGACTCTCCCTCCTACAGAGGAACCAGAGAGACTCTCCCTCCCACAGAGGAACCAGAGAGACTCTCCCTCCCACAGAGGAACAGAGAGACTCTCCCTCCTACAGAGGAACCAGGGAGAGTCTCCCTCCTACAGAGGACACAGGAGACTGAGGAACCAGACCAGACTCCAAACCCAGCATAGAGAGGCTGAGTGAATGTGGTGTTGAAGGTGTGGAGGTGGATCAGTGTGTCAGAGGAGACTCTGTAGAAGGACAGAGTGCCAGCAGGACAGTCCACATACACACCTACTCTGTTAGAGACAGAGGAGGAGGAGATGGATGTTTCTCTGTTATTGTGCCAGACAGAGTAACCATCATCAGAGCAGTCCAGACTCCAGGACTGATCATTCAATCCAAACCAACAGTCTTCACTGCCTCCTTTCCTGCTGATCCCTCTGTAACTCACTGATATATCAACTCTTCCTCTCCACGCGACCTCCCAGTAACAGCAACCAGTCAGAACATTTCTACACAGCAGCTGAGGACAGGAGTCAAATCTGTCTGGATGATCAGGATATGACTGATCCTCCTTCACATGTGTCACCTTCCTGTTGTTGTCAGACAGTTTGAGTTTTCTGTGCATTGTGTTTGGATCTAGTTCCAGTTCACAGGCATCTGATGGAGAGAACGAGACACAATACAGCTGCAGTTTATCATCTGTTGATTTATTCAAGCGATTTTTCTTGCATTTTCACACAGCACTTTGAAAAACTTGAACAGCAACAACCCCCCTCCTATGTCCCACCCCCTGCACTCCCTTCCCCTCCGCCTCCACGAACGCGCACTGCAATAGTTTTCTGATATAGTTTTCTTTTTCCCCGTGGGAGCGGCTGGAGGTGGAAGCCATGACTGTCATTGTCAGTCGTTACTGTCTGTTTGCGGCTATCTCCGTGGATCATGGATGTATTATAATGCTGTGGACCCACAACAGACTCTCTTCCGGGTGTGCACGCGGTTACGTAATGCGGAAAGGGAAACAGGCACAGTGTAAAATTGTAACAAAAGTAAGGGTAGCTTTAACTACTTTACTGACAATCACTGAAATTAAACCTTAAACCATCTCCATGACAACTGAGACACTCCATCGCTGAGGAGGACCATAAGTTGTGACTGAAAGCTTTGGAGATACAGAGTAAGTAGATGAGAATTTGTTTAAAATGTAACCTTTATTCCAGCTGTGTTTGTCTGAATGTAAATTCAACAGTTCAATTTGAACATTAATAGTCAACATGATGGTGATATTCAGTAATATTCATGTTTTTCATGTGTTTGGTGTAAAGTGAAGGTCTTTGCACATCAAGTCTGTTATTTTCATCTCAAACTGTCGTCTGTTACAAACAACATTTTTGTCCAAATGCTCCAAACAGCTGAAGTCAGTATGAATGACTGAACTTTATCTGCAGGAGAGAAATGAGGGACATTTTGGAGCAGGTAGCGCCACCATGTGGACGTTTATACAAATATTACATATTTCATCCAGTGTTTCTCAAAGTTCTCATGAATCAAACTGAAAACACACTCACACTTCCTCACAGCAGGTTTCAGTCTCTGTGGTCCACCATGATCCATCCTGGAGGAAGAGACAAAGACACAATCAGCTTCATACACCTTCACTCATATCCACCATTAAACATGAAACAGAATCCTTCAGTTAGTGTGTCCATCTGTCCATACCTGACAGTGTCCACCTGTCCATACCTGAGAGTGTCCACCTGTCTGTCCATACCTGAGTGTCCACCTCTCTGTCCATATCTCAGAGTGTCCATCTGTCCATACCTGACAGTGTCCACCTGTCTGTCCATACATGAGAGTGTCCATCTGTCTGTCCATATCTGAGAGTGTCCACCTGTCTGTCCATACCTGAGTGTCCATCTGTCTGTCCATACCTGAGTGTCCACCTCTCTGTCCATATCTCAGAGTGTCCATCTGTCCATACCTGACAGTGTCCACCTGTCTGTCCATACCTGAGAGTCTCCACCTGTCTGTCCATACATGAGAGTGTCCATCTGTCAGTCCATACCTGAGAGTGTCCACCTGTCCATACCTGAGAGTCTCCACCTGTCTGTCCATACCTGAGAGTCTCCACCTGTCTGTCCATACATGAGAGTGTCCATCTGTCAGTCCATACCTGAGAGTGTCCATCTATCCATACCTGACAGTGTCCACCTGTCTGTCCATACCTGAGAGTCTCCACCTGTCTGTCCATACCTGAGAGTGTCCACCTGTCTGTCCATACCTGAGAGTGTCCAGTCTCCAGTGTGGATCCTTCAGTCCAGCAGACAGAAGCTTCTCTCCTGAGTCTCCTGGATGATTGTAGCTCAGGTCCAGCTCTCTCAGATGGGAGGGGTTGCAGCTCAGAGCTGAGGCCAGACAAGCACAGCCTACCTCTGTGATCAGACATCCTGACAGACTGAACACACACAACAGTTCATCTAATGAGCTTAAAAATATTCTCAACTTAATGAACAGTATTTTGTGCTTCTAGCCTTCATGTTTACACTCAGCGCCCCCTGCTGTATGTTGGTCTCATGCAGATACATTTAAGGTTAGTAATAGGAGAGAAACAACATGTTCCTGCTGGAGGCTGCAACTGCTGAAGCTCAGAATTTAATCTGAGACCACTCTGTTTTTACTTTGGCAGAAGAAATTCCTTTAGTGTTAATTATTGTTTGACAGCATTTCTATAGAGAAATTCTGTGTTGTATATTTTTGTTATTCTTTGTTATTCTTTCTAGATTTTCATGGTTTTATGAACAGTCTTCATTGAAGATTAAATGACAGAAACATACACTGCTCAAAAAAAACTTGGATGGATGGATGGATGGATTCAAAATCACATGGAAAATTAAGTAAAACATTAAAATCACAGCTGATCCAATACCGTCCTGTCTGTATGTACTCCCAACAACATCTGAGCACGTTGTCCTGGGAGGTTTCCTCCCAAACCTGGATCAGAGCATCAGTTAGCCCCTGGATAGTGTGTGACAATACTTGGCAGTAAGGATGTGCACAGGTACAGGCTATTGTTGCCCTCTTTGCTGAGCTGCCCATCCGGAGGGACTTTAAATAAAAAAATAAAATATTAAGGATATTAATATATAAATATTTAAATGTAGCTGTTGTATAAATAAATACACGTACCAATTGCTGAAATTACAGCAAATTAATTAAAAACCATACAACCCAAAATTTTATTACTTTTTGATTGACATGCCTCTGTATGACACAGCCGGAGATGGGAGGGGCCCAGACCAGAAACACTTAATCTGGTCCAGGGCCAAAAACAATCAAACGCGCTATCATGAATAAAATCATTGTGGAAATGTTTAACGATGGATGGTATAACCTGCTAGATGCTTTGTGAATAAACATCTCCACATATACGTCACGTTTGCATCTCTTCGCGGTCGTGCAATATTCCCTTATATTATCTATTATATATATTATGCTATCACTATGCTATCACTTAGCTACCTTTAGCTTGCTGAATATATCAGGATAATTCTTCAGCTCTATTATGACCATTACATGAAGTGTGACTGTTGAATCATGCTAGGTAACAGATGGTTTACAGTCAGTTAAGTGATCTGCTAGGTGTGTTCTTGAACTTGATTCATTCAGATTGTGATTAATTTCACAAGCAGATGTACGGTAGCTGATAGAAGTCAAATTATTATTATTATTATTATTGTTGTTATTCTTATTCACCTCATTATTAGATGGTAATTTGTAATGTTCAAATTGGTTAAAATGTGGCTAAATGATGTTTTCTCATGTTAATTTTGTATGCTTCAAAAGAGACTATGGGAGGGATTCAGACCAGCAGACCAGCAGGTGAAGAAAACATGTTCATGAAATCCTCTAAGTAATTTCTGTATTATAGTACATATTTGTACATGCGCAACCACATGTACCCTACCCCTGTAGTGTGAAACTCAAGAAGAAACTGTATGAGCAATAATATGCTAGCTTGCAAAAACAGTATGCTGATTTTATTATTTAATTAATCTTCAGAATTTATAATTGATTTGTGTTTAGTTAGTTATTTTATGTGATACCTTAAATCAGGATGGGCAGTCCCTTTTTTTCAATTAGATCAACAGCCCCTCAAAATGTCTGTTCACGTTCCTGCTTGGTGGCGCCAGATGCACCTATAAGTAACGTCCCATAGAGTCTCAGTTGGATTTAGGGGAACGTGAGGTCCAGTCAATGGCTTTAATGCCTTCAACATCCAGGATTTGCCTACACACTCTGGACACATGTATCGATTGACATCCCTGAAGTTTAACTGACTTACTGTGATGATGATTAAGTGCTCCCTTCTTCTTTTTTAGCAGTGTATATCCTGATTCATGTTGGTGTGAAAGGAGTTGTACAGACAGTACGCAACATTTTTTTGGTATCAAGTTTTTTTCAAGTAAACTAAAAACTAGGGGACGCCAAGATGTTGCTTCATATACACAGTAATAAAAATAACCTGAGAGTTTCCAGTCCGCAGTGTGGACTTTCCAGTCCAACCGATATCACCTTCACTCCTGAATCCTGCAGGTCGTTGTTACTCAGGTCCAGATCTCTCAGACTGGAGGACTGGGAGCTGAGAACTAAGGACAGAGCTGCACAGCTTCTCTCTGAGAGATTACAGTCATTCAACCTGAAGAAGAATGAGCAGAACAAAAGAAAACAATTGCGTCATTAATTTTCTTCTCTGAGCAAAGATTAAACTACATTAATCTGGATAGTTCTGTGTGCACCTACAGAGCTTTGTTGGAGGCTTTGACCACTGGCAGCAGCCTCAGAAGCGCCTCCTCTGAAGCAGAGTATTTCTTCAGGTCAAACACTTCCAGATCATTTTCTGATGACAGTAAGATGAAGACCAGAGCTGACCACTGAGCAGGAGACAGTTTATCTGTGGAGAGACTTCCTGATCTCAGGTACTGTTGGATCTGCTCCACTAGAGAACGATCATTCAGTTCATTCAGACAGTGGAACAGATTGATGCTTCTCTCTGCAGACACATTCTCACTGATCTTCTTCTTGATGTACTCGACTGTTATCTGATTGGTCTTTGAGTTACTTCCTGTCTGTGTCAGCAGACCTCGTAGGAGAGTCTGATTGGTCTGCAGTGAAAGACCCAGGAGGAAGCGGAGGAACAAGTCCAGGTGTCCATTTGGACTCTTTAAGGCCTCGTCCACAGCACTTTGGTAGAAACATGTTGGTTCAGGTTTGTCTTCAAATATTTTAGACCACCAGGATGTTGTTTGTTCTTCTGCCAGCAGATTGACTCCAGAGTTGATGAATGTCAGATGGACATGAAGAGCAGCCAGAAACTCCTGAACACTCAGATGGATGAAGCAGAACACCTTGTCCTGGTACAGTCCTCTCTCCTCTTTAAAGACCTCTGTGAATACTCCTGAGCACGCTGAGGCTGCTCTGATATCAATGCCACACTCTGTCAGGTCTGATTCATAGAAGATCAGGTTGCCTTTCTGCAGCTGCTCAAAAGCCAGTTTTCCCAGAGACTCAATCATCTTCCTGCTCTCTGGACTCCAGTGTGGATCTGTCTTAGATCCTCCATCATACTTGACCTCCTTCAGTTTGTACTGAATCACCAGGAAGTGGATGTACATCTCAGTCAGGGTCTTGGGCAGCTCTCCTCTCTCTCTGCTTTTCAACACATCCTCCAGAACTGTAGCAGTGATCCAGCAGAAGACTGGGATGTGGCACATGATGTGGAGGCTTCGTGAAGTCTTGATGTGGGAGATGATGGTGCTGGCCTGCTTCTCATCTCTGAATCTCTTCCTGAAGTACTCCTCCTTCTGTGGGTCAGTGAACCCTCGGACCTCTGTCACCATGTCAACACACTCAGGAGGGATCTGATTGGCTGCTGCGGGTCGTGTGGTTATCCAGAGGCGAGCAGAGGGAAGCAGTTTCCCCCTGATGAGGTTTGTCAGCAGCACATCCACTGAGGTGGACTCTGTAACGTCAGTCAGGATCTCAGTGTTGTGGAAGTCCAGAGGAAGTCGACACTCATCCAGACCGTCAAAGATGAACACAACCTGGAACTCTTCAAACCTGCAGATTCCTGCTTCTTTGGTTTCAGTAAAGAAGTGATGAACAAGTTCCACCAAGCTGTACTTTTTCTTTTTCAGCACATTCAGCTCTCTGAAAGTGAATGGAAATGTGAAGTATATGTCCTGGTTGGCTTTGTCTTCAGCCCAGTCCAGAGTGAACTTCTGTGTTAAGACTGTTTTCCCAATGCCAGCCACTCCCTTTGTCATCACTGTTCTGATTGGTTCATCTCTTCCAGGTGAGGCTTTAAAGATGTCTTCTTGTCTGATTGTTGTTTCTGGTCTGACTGGTTTCCTGGATGCTGTTTCAATCTGTCTGACCTCATGTTCATCATTGACCTCTGCAGTCCCTCCCTCTGTGATGTAGAGCGGTGTGTAGATCTCATTCAGAAGGGTTGGGTTTCCTGCTTTAGCGATCCCCTCAAACACACACTGGAACTTCTTCTCCAGGTTAGATTTGAGTTTACGTCGACACTTTGCAGCACGAGCTCCTGAATGAACAAACAACAAATGAAATCAGTGAGTGGATCCTACAGAAAGTCTAGAAATCTGAACATGTAAAGTGTGTCTGTGCAGTTTTTCCTCCTCCATCAGTTTTATTCAGCTCATCAGTGGAGGACAAACGGCCTCTGATCTGATGCAGATATGTGCAGCATATTTACAGCAGATTTTGAAATATAAACCTCTCCCATGTTGCCTCCATTTCCTCTCCATCATGTTAAATCTGTTAAAATCCTCTTACTGCTCTCCAGATGCTCAGCCAGCTCCTCCTGCTTCATTCTCCTCAGGAAGTGCAGTGTGATCTTCAGAAATGCCTCTCTGCTGCTCCTCCTCTGCGCTTCCTCCTCACCGTCCAACACCTCCTCATCCTCACTTTGATTCTCTAAGCATTCTGGGTCATCTGGACTCAGACCCCTCTGGACTCTCTTCAGTTCCTTCTTCACAAAAGTGACAATGTTCTCCTCCAGCAGCTGGAACAGAAAGATAAAGTGAACATTTCATTTAAACTGGTAGAACACAACATGTGATTCATGTGTCAGTCTGAAGGCCTGCTGGTCTAAACAGAGCAGCATGGACACTGTTAGGACCTGAATGCTACTTTAGTATTTCATCTGTGGTTGATGTTAATAGTAAAAGGTATGTTTGTACATGTACACACCATAAATATGGAGTCCAGCTGTGTTTGATGCTGCTGTGCAGACTGATCACTGGGAACCTCTGAGCTCTGCTGCTGAACTCTGTGGAGAAAACATCACGTTTAAGGACATTTAATGACTCAAATTTGTGTACAGCTTGTTAAAGATGTTCTGTCATGATGACAAAATGAACTCCATTAAATGCTGCTCTGATTACTTGATGTCAAGTTCTTACCTTCCATCAGCAGGTTGTTCATCTTTAATATCAATTGGATGATCCATAGACCCGTCACTCTTCATGGACACACAGCTGAATTCAGGAGAGTCTGCTCTCTGCTGCTGCATCCTGATACTAATAATGAAGTGACAAAAAGCATGTAGTCAACACCAAAGATATTAATGTTTGAATCCCAGAATTAAACAGAAATATTTTAGAACAGAGTGACTGATGAGTTCAAATTCCTCCAGTGATGAAAAGAGAAAGAAAGAGAAGAAAATGTTATTGAGGTTGGCACAATCTGTGCCAACCTCAATAACCAAAGATCGAGATATAAACATCCCATCCCTTCAGATGAATGAACACAGCATCAAGCAGCTTTAACTCTGTAAAAGTAAGAGTTCCTGTAAATTATGAGAATGTTCTCCTGTCCATTTCCACATCAGATCCACACAGATCCTGATAATAACTTTAAAACATTTTTTGATTAGAATGGGATCATTTATTTGTATTTGTTTGTTTAGAATAGAGGAGGAGGAAGAACCAGCCTGCTCCTTAAATGTTGGTCGCCTTTTCCGAGGTCTTCCTGCCTCTTGGTCTCCGTTATTGTGGCTTTGTAGAGTCCTTGGTCTCCAAGGTTTCTACCCTGAACAGGTCTTTCAACCTCCAGAGCAGTCCTGCCCATCTGTTCTACCTTCTTTCTCCTTTTTGTTTTCTCTCTCCTGACCAGCCTGGAGGGACATTTGGGAGCTTCCCCTTTAGGGAACGACTATCATGATTCTTGTTTAAGCTCTGTTTGTGTTGTCCTGTCTGTTTCTGTTCCTGCCTTTAGTTTTAAACCCACCTGCTCACCTGCTGCCACTGTGGGATTCCCTCTTCAGTTCCTCACTACATCTACTGCTCTCAGTCATTTTCTTACATTCTAGACACTAGATTGTGATGCTGTTCCTGCTGGTTTGAAACATATTTAAACTGCTTTCCCTTTATGGTCTGTAAGCCGGTCTGTTGTTTTTGAGCATTAAAGTCATTTATATTGAACCTGTCTGTGGTGTTTGTACCTGGTTCACCTACTCCACCCCAAATTACACCGAAGATTTATTCCCAAACAACCAACCAACAAGTTTTAAACTCTTACCTTCCATCAGCAGGTTGTCCATCTTTAAACTTCATAGGCTCCTTCATAGACCAGTCACTCTTCATAGACACACAGCTGGGTTCAGGAGAGTCTGCGCTCTGCTGCTGCATCCTGATACAAACAAACAATTAAATTAAAACTATGAATTTTGAGCAGACTGTCAGCAGCTGAAGTTTTAGAAGCAGAATGAAAATCAGTAAGAAGACAGTGGATGAGAAACGTTCTCCTGTTCATCAAAATGTCATCTGATGAAAGATGCTGTCTCATCTTAGTTGATTAGTTGACTAATCAGTGGTTGAGCTCTTTGTTAACTCACAAAGTTAGTAGTTCATTCTGAGTTATTGTGACTTATTATTCAGTAGTTGAGTGTCAGATGTGACAGTGAGTGTGAATAATGATGGTGGAGTGATGTGAGTGGAGAACAGTGATGGACAGTTAGAGATCCTCATCTCACCTCTGAGCTTTGGTCTGGCTGTCATGTTCCCCACACAGAGAGCTTTTAGAGGGAGGGACTCCCTCCTCTCTGTCCTCACACTGATCCATAGCAGAGAAACACCTTCACACAAACACAACAACATGCTCATTCTTTACAACAAGGTGACCTTCTTTTAAAAGATTTAATCGTATATTGTTATATGTGTTGTAGGTTTGTAAATATGCGGCCCATACATCAGTGGAGAGAGTAGACAGGGTTGAAAAGGTTTATTAGCTTCATCAAGGAGAAGTGAATGAATAATCAGTACATGTTTTGTTCTGATGGTCCCTTCAAGCCTGAAGTTTCTGTCCTCTGGGGAAAGTCTTAAACCACACAGATAATGCCACAGGTCGAGCCAGACAAGTATGTGCAGATCCAACACATTTACAGCATATAGAAATTTGTCTACTAGTTTACAGATGGGTTAGGGTTAGGGACACAACTCAGGCCCTTTGTCCTCCATCCCACAGCTTCAGCATATCAACCTCTATCTACAGTTACGTCTACTTCGTTCAGAGAGAGACAGGAAAACACACATCTGACCTCTGCTGCTACAGCAACACTATCAGGGTGCCTCCTGTTTTCCCCAAAAGGAGCAGACTCACTGCCTACTACTATCTCAAGGGGAGACAGTGTCTTCCAGTCAAGATTTAATGTGGCCTTGTGATGATGGTAAAGCCTAGTTTGATCCAGTACATGATGGGAAATTCCCTAACTATATGGTTTTATAACCTGTAAATCACTAACCATCCCACCTATGAAACAAGCTGTTTGTTTCAACTATGAATATGTTAATATAATAACCGTCATAATGTTTATTAGGTTCAAGATGACTGACTGGAGGTGACATTTAATATGAACGCAACCAATTAAATGGATCAAACACACAAATACTGACTTCAAGAAACAGTTTTACAAAAATAAAAGTAAATCACTTTAGACTATTAATCTAAAATCTAGTACAATGAATGTCATCGTACCCAAACCCTTTAACACCCAGTTTCAGTTGTTGGGTGAGGTGGTTTACTGCCGTAAATACCAGTGTATAAGTCTCAGTCTATTTTGGGGGGTGTCATGCTGGAAAAACACTTTTCTGTTAAAGACTGGTTTATATGAATGCACCAGTAGTTATTAATTCATAAACTCATATGTTTATACTCCAAAACTTTCTCAATTTACTTTTATTTAAAACACAATCAAACATATTACACCTGAAACAGTGTGTTGGGTTAATGGTTAATGGTCCGGTAATGACTGGGTTCAGTTAGGCTGAGTTTTAATTAAACCTTTTAAAAGAACACAGTAACTTTATATATTTAATACAGTGTGTAGCTGTGTCGTTCTTAGTGTGGAGCCTTTTACAGACCTATAATAATATGCAGATCCAACCTCTCCACCAACAGGTGAATAGGACACACCGGGGCATAAGACGGACTCCACTTTTAAATTAAAAATATTGCGTTAAAGGTGCATCTTTTTACGGCATTTGAAAATGACCCCAAATATTAATCTAATCTTTATATAATATCAAGTATATAGCTACTGTATATTACATGTTCATACTCATATAACACATTTTATAGTATTACCAGTCAGTGCTTACATAGTGCTAGCATAGTGGAAAAATGTGCATTTTAAAGAAGAAAAAGATCATTTACACATGCTGACACAAACATGATGAAAACTGTCGGCTACGTTACCTTTACATGCTGAAAATCATCTGAATGAAGCCGATGACTGAAGGTGAAATATATCAGCAGCTTCAACCAGCTAGCGACATTTAAACACGCAGAAGAAGAAGAGACATGTAACTCACAGCAGGACAGTCTCATCTCTCTGCATTCATCTTTAATCTGAAGTCTTTAAGGAAATCTGATAACAGAAAAACAGCTCTGAACTTTGGTAGAACTCAAGTCAAACATTAACAGACAGTATGAATCTTTATCAGCTATCGCTTTATCAGTTATTAGAATCGTTAGCTGCTAATAGATTTAAATGTGTAAAAACGTGAGGATGAAACAAACAAACTAGTGAAGATACTGTATGTGCTCACTGATTCTGTTTTTGGTCTCTAAACTTGTATTAAACTAAATGACATCTGCACTGCAGCCACTAACAGCTACTAGAGGCTGCTCCAAGAAAACTTTATTTACATGAACATCAGAGTTTTATACATAATTTCAGCCCAGAAAAGAAAATTTCATGACTTCTACTGGAACGGATGCTTACATGGTAACCTAGGTTCTCTGCTGGAACTCAGTATATTTGTTAACCTCTTCCACTAGAACCTCTAATTCCATGGGATCAGGTTTCTGCTCGTCCAAACTCTCCATTAAGACACAAAACCCTCATTTAAATACTGCTGTCTGCACCTGTTATTATTACAGTTATTCTCAGTAGGTCACGCTCAAAACACATGCAAACTAAACGTGCAGTAAATTTGGCCCATTGTGTGGACTATTATCCAAATGGTTTGTGTCTTTACCAACTTTTATGGCAGGGTGTGATGACGGCAGTACTGCCTCACACCCTGCCATAAAAGTTCCTCATAACATCCGGCCTCATCAGAGGTGATGGTTGTGTTTTGGCCAATCCCGGCCTAGCTGCTGAGGTGCGGCAGGTGTGCTCACTTCTGGCAGTGGCGACCAGCAGGGCCTTGGCCTCCCTCTGGAGGATGAGTTGTCACCTCTGGTTGTCTCAGTCACGGCTGCAGAGGGAAGACCGGTCCGTCTACTCAGGCTGCCCACAACAGCTGCCCCAGTGGAGTCAATCTCCAAACATATGGAATATGTAGAATAGAGAGATAATCTTCACACAATAGAGAAACAATATAGTGACAGTCAGTGATCTAAATGAAACCAGAGTAAACCTCGTCCACCATCAACATTTAAACACAGGAAGCTGCTGTCACATCAAGCAAATCTGCATGATGATGATGATGATGATGATGATGATGATGATGACTCTGTCCATTAAATCTTCACCTCTGCATGTTGTCCCTTAAAATGAAAAGTCTGAACATGAACAGCTGAATTGTTCAGATGTTAAGTTTGTTTCTTTTGACTCAATGTGCAGAACACAGAACTGGAAACAGGAGTGTGTACAACAGAGCTGAGTTTATTGTCATTGAGATATTATAAAGTCCTTTTTACTGAAGTCCTGATTCTAGTGTTGAGGTCCAATGTGGTTGGAGTGGGCAGGCAGGTGCGTGAATCCTCTGAGTTTCCCCTGGATCAGAGCTGGTGACCATAGACAAGTCTGAAGGAGCTGGACTAAACAAGGTAGGTCTGATGATCCAATGTTACAAATCAGCTAACCAATATTTCTGATCCTACAATTTCATAATACTACATAAACCATCAATACCTAAATTAACCAAATGGAGAGATTAATCATAAGATGGCTATATAAGTGCATTCAGGCATTCGTGAGGTCAGCTACATTTCCTCTATGATTGGTACATCTGCAGTCACAGTAAGAGAAGCCCAACGTTTAAAAACAAACAAAGTTGTGGCAGTGTTTAGCTCAGTGGGTAGAGCACCCGCCCCATGTGTTGCGGCTACAGTCCTCACTGCAGGCAACCCCGGGTTCAAATGATATGTAACACCAGTCAGGTAACCTGAAGCAGACACGAACTAGGGTAATGCACACTTACTACGAGGTTGAGTCTGGCTTATATGCAGCAGCAGAGTAGATGGCTTGATGACTTGATTGCAGGCAGGTGTGTAATCAGGTGAGGCAGTGATTGACAGACCAAACCCAGCTCCAGAAACAAGAGGGAGGGGCAACACACCAACCTCCCTGCCCCTCCCAGCCTGCCCTCATCTGGTTACCTGTTCATTGACTTATTAATACAGTTAATATTTAAGTCTGGTTTTCAGTCCACTCCTTGTTGGATCATTTATCAGCTGAGCTTCTCTCTTTTTTTCATGTTTCAGGAATAAAAACCTTTTTTCTGCTTCAGTGTTTGGTGTTTGTATCCTGCTGCTCTGCTCAGCTGACAATATGAACCAAACATAATGAGTCACACACAGTTTTTCCAGTTTGTCCCATCACAGCTTCCTTACACATACAATACTGTATATTTAGTGCCTCGGGGCAAACGTGCGGCTCAATCGGGAAAGAGGTGCTAAAAATTTTGGTGTTGAAATTCCAATTTTTCCCAAAGTTATTCCCAAAAAAACGGGAATAATTCTCCATTGGAAATGAATGGGATTTTTTTTTTAAACTCACAAAATTTCACCTTTTTTCTGAGTCTCCTAGCTCTCTCATACCTGCTCGTAGAAATGTGATTCAAACTTTAAAACTGAGGACAATTTGTGCTCTCTCCAAAACACCAAACTGTTTTTACATAACATGTAAACTTTTCAAACTATGAGCAGTCAAACGAGGAGTGGAAATCACTTTTTCTTCAAAGTTAGAGTGGAAGCGGCAGTTAGCTTGAGTGCGAGAAGCAGTAAAAAATAACCTTAATTTTTATTTTTAACTTGAGCTCATGGCTACACCGTTAAAAGGAGACAAATAATTATTAGTCAAAATGTAGACATAGGTGTTGGGATTCATAAAATGTGACATTGACAGGCGGGGTCTGCACAAAATTTAAACAAGGGGGCCGAGACCGGCACCAATACCTGTCTCGCTCCTCATTGACCCTAATGTAATCGTCTTTTTTTTTCAAAATAATCTCACTCTGTCTTCACACTGAGCTTACAACATGACAGTGATATTCAGTAATATTCATGTTTTTTCATGTGTTTGGTGTCAAGTCTGTTATTTTCATCTCAAACTGTCGTCTGTTACAAACAGTTTTTTGTCCAAACAGCTGAAGTCAGTATGAATGAACGAACTGTATCTGCAGGAGAGACACGAGGGACATTTTGGAGCAGGTAGCGCCACCATGTGGGCACTTATACAAATATTACAGATTTCCTCCAGATTTTCTCAAAGTTCTCATCAATCAAACTGAAAACACACTCACACTTCCTCAGACCAGGTTTCAGTCTCTGCGGTCCACCATGGTCCATTCTGGAGGAAGATCAAAGACACAATCAGCTTCATACACCTTCACTCATATCCACCATTAAACATGAACCAGAGTCCCTCAGTTAGTCAGAGTCTGTCCATCTGTCCGTACCTGAGAGTGTCCATCTGTCCGTACCTGAGAGTGTCCAGTCTCCAGTGTGGATCCTTCAGTCCAGCAGACAGAAGCTTCTCTCCTGAGTCTCCTGGATGATTGTAGCTCAGGTCCAGCTCTCTCAGATGGGAGGGGTTGGAGTTCAGAGCTGAGGCCAGAGAAGCACAGCGTTCCTCTGTGATCAGACATCCTGACAGACTAAACACACACAACAGTTGATTTAATGAGCTTAAAAGCACTCAGCGCCCCCTGCTGGGCAGAAACTGAGCTACTTTTTTGTGATTGGCTAATTCCTGTCTGTCTGTTTTGCCAGTTAACTGAGCTAATTCATTTGAATGGAGTGATTAATTCATGTTTACTGTGGACTAAATAAATAGTTTTATTTTATTGTATTGTGTTGTATTGTAGTTGTATGATTTGTGGTGTATAAAAAGATTCAACATTTATCAATAGAAGTAATGTACATAATTATAATGAGTAATATAATTTCATACAACTAAGTAATTTAAAATCAAAAAGTATAAAAAAATCTACTCCCTTAATTATAAGATTTACTTAATAATTTCATAACAGTGATGTTCCTGTCTGTGAAAAAATGAAGTAGACTTTACTTAAATAGTTTAAATAAATATTATGTATGCTTAAATATGATTAACATTTACTTAATATTTGGAGGGATGTTAAGTTGAGAATAAAGTATATTCATAATGTACTGGTTTCAACCTGGTGCTCCATGTGATCAATGCATTATTTACACAGTGCAGTTAGATGTTGTACAGTAGTAAGAAAAGTATTCACTTCAGTTTCCTGGCATGGTCTGATGCACTTAATGTGCCATACATCTTCAAGGTAAAATTGAACTTTGTAAATGTTGTGCATACACTCACAATACACAAGTGTGTCGTATTTGAGAAAAAATAAATCATGTACTCATCCCAGCAGCAGCCCCGTGGCACTCAAGATTTCCCTGGAATTTTCTAATTACATTTATTCTCTATAATAAAACAGCATCAGATTGTCTGAAGTTGTTCTGCATCAGGACAACAAACATGCAGCCATAGTCATAAAGAAGAAGAAGGAGTCCTGCAGCAGAATCATAGAGTCAGTCTGGGTTTACATGAAGAGACAGAAGCAGCTGAGACAACCAAAACCACAGAAGAAGAACTATGGCAACTTCTCAAAGATGGAGGAACAACAACCAACCTGCAGAGTCCCTGAAACTGAGACACAGTATCAGGGTCAATTGTTACGCAGACGACACTCAGATGTATGTGATCCTGCTGACATCAACCTGATAAAGGACATTCACAACTGAACATTTATTTACACATTTATTGAAATGAAAGCATGTGAGAAGTTTAGAGGGAAACGTTTTGGTATTTGGTGGAGCTGTTAACAACTCATAGACATCTGAAATGTGAGCTGACTACACACTGCTTTTTGGTTTAATTTTTAACAATGTTTTGTATTTTAAAAGCTTGTTATATTATCCATTGTGTCAGTAAAGTGAGGACGCTTTCAACAATAATGTCATGAGTAGTTTTTATTGATGATGGTGATAAAATACATGTAAGAATCATAAAATCACTCTGAGCTTCCACAGCTGGACATGTCAGATATGATGATGGTGATTATACAGATATACATATGATTAACAGAGTATTGTAATGTAAGCATGGAAAACATCTCTAAGTAGCACTTTCCTGTGCTTTGCAGTTGTGTGTAATTAAAAACATGAAATAAAAAAACCCCATCAAGACTACTTTGAACATGTCGAAAATATTGTGTACAGATCAAAACAATAACTCATCAAAATTATAAGTAGTAAAAAAATAAATGTAAGAAATATAACCATTGATTACTTACCATGTTAAGGAGTAATAAGTATATAAAAATACATCATATATATTCAAGATACACATCGAAAAATAATATTGGAACCTTTACATCCATTAATTAAAAGACATTTTGAGTGCTGCTGTAGGAGTTTACACTAAGTTGTGTGTCATTCTTACACATAGCAAGTCGTTAAGCAAAAAACAATATACTTCTGCGCTTTGTACATTTCACACATGGAGCCATCACCACAGAGAGGTTCTAGGACTTCTGATGTGTGGTGATATGGATCATCAGCCAATCATCTACCAGGGCTGCAAGTCAATCCACTAATTGCCTTCTGTATATACACACATTAACAGAACATATTTTAACCCAAAAATAACATTTAAACACAAACTACACTCTCATTAGTAACATCAATGAATCATGAAGAAGGAAAAATAACTGGGTGTTTGAGTTTGAGACAGATCTGCTTCACAGTGCAGAGTGTGTGTGATGTTTGATTTCAGCAGCTGATCTTCAGTCAGCAGAGTTTCTGTCCACAGGAGAGACTCTCCCTCCTACAGAGGACACAGAGAGACTGTCCCTCCTACAGAGGAACCAGAGAGACCCTCCCTCCTACAGAGGACACAGAGAGACTCTCTCTCCTACAGAGGAACCAGAGAGACTCTCCCTCCTACAGAGGACACAGAGAGACTCTCCCTCCTACAGAGGACACAGAGAGACTGTCCCTCCTACAGAGGAACCAGAGAGACCCTCCCTCCTACAGAGGACACAGAGAGACTCTCTCTCCTACAGAGGAACCAGAGAGACTCTCCCTCCTACAGAGGACACAGAGAGACTGTCCCTCCTACAGAGGACACAGAGAGACTGTCCCTCCTACAGAGGACACAGAGAGACTCTCCCTCCTACAGAGGACACAGAGAGACTCTCCCTCCTACAGAGGAACCAGAGAGACTCTCCCTCCTACAGAGGACACAGAGAGACTCTCCCTCCTACAGAGACACAGAGACACTGAGGAACCAGGCCAGAACATAAACCCAGCACACAGATGTTCAGTGAATGTGGTGTTGAAGGTGTGGAGGTGGATCACTGTGTCAGAGGAGACTCTGTAGAAGGACAGAGTGCCAGCAGGACAGTCCACATACACTGCTACTCTGTTAGAGACAGAGGAGGAGGAGGAGGAGGAGGAGGAGGAGGAGGAGGAGGAGATGGGTGTTCCTGTCTTATTGTACCAGACAGAGTAACGACCATCAGAGCAGCTCAGACTCCAGGACTGATCATTATATCCAAACATACAGTCAACACTGTTTCCTTTC
Source organism: Scomber japonicus (assembly GCF_027409825.1). Lineage (NCBI taxonomy): Eukaryota > Metazoa > Chordata > Actinopteri > Scombriformes > Scombridae > Scomber > Scomber japonicus. Next base: position 40,221,818 of record NC_070578.1, on the reverse strand, counting down.
CGTTTGATTCCTCTGTAACTCACTGATATATCAACTCTTCCTCTCCACTCGACCTCCCAGTAACAGCGACCAGTCAGAACATTTCTACACAGCAGCTGAGGCCAGTGATCAAATCTGTCTGGATGATCAGGATATGACTGATCCTCCCCCACATGTATCCCCTTCCTGTTGTTATCAGACAGTTTGAGGTTTCTGTTCATTGTGTTTGGATCCAGTTCCAGTTCACAGGCATCTGATGGAGAGAACGAGACACAACACAGCTTCAGTTTATCATCTGTTGATTTATTGACAACTTTACTGACAATCACTGAAATTAAACCATTCAAACTTAAACCATCTCCATGACAACTGAGACCCTTCATCACTGAGGAAGACCATGAGATGTGACTGAAAGCTTCGGAGATACAGAGTAAGTGGACCTTTAGATGAGAATTTATTTCAATTTTTTCTAAGTTAACCTTCATTCCAGCTGCATCTGATGTTTGTCTGAATGTAAATTCAACAGTAAAGTTTGAACATGAACAGTCAACATGACATGATATTTAGTAATACTATGAAGTTTGGTGTAAAGTGAAGGTCTTTGTACATCAAGTCTGTTATTTTCATCTCAAACTGTCGTCTGTTACAAACACATTTCTCTTTTAACTCCTGAACTGTGATAAACAGAAGGAAAACATCTTTTCATGGATTCATTGGTTCAAGATAAATGTTAGTTTAGGCCACGCCCATTTCTGCTAAATCCAAATTGCCAGCATTTTGAACTTTTTTCATTTTTATATTTCATCCATTTTTTCTCAAAGTTCTCATGAATCAAACTGAAAACACACTCACACTTCCTCAGACCAGGTGTCAGTCTCTGCGGTCCACCATGGTCCATCCTGGAGGAAGAGACAAAGACACAATCAGCTTCATACACCTTCACTCATATCCAGGCCAGCTGACAGTCAAGATAATCTTAGATGGGCCCCCTGCACCCGGATCTCTCCTTTTCCCTTGCTCTTCCTCTCCTCTCCTCAGTGTCGAGGAAGCTACTTTGCAAGCGTAGCTTGTAAAACTACATGTAGTTCAGCCTGGCAGTAGTTTGCTAAAACACATAGCTTTAGCAACTACTTATACTCATTATACTCAGTGTTAAATAAATCAACAGGTGGTGTATATGAAACAAAATATAACAGCCTACAAAAAATTCACATGCCAGCAGAAATATGCCTCTCAACTCAGTTTATTTTTTTAAAGAAAAGAAGCTGACAGTTTTGGTCAACATACTGTAGGTTCACTATAGACATGTTGGCTAACATAAAGAGGAAATGATAATCATGCCCCAATACCCACATGTAAATCAGAAATGTAATTCAGTCAACAAAAAATATAATAAAAACACAAAGAGGTAGACATATAGTAGATCTGTGTGTCTTGAACAATGATGTTGGCATGTCATGACATGATTCATGCCTTTTTACAAAGAGAGTCCTGGAACACAATAATGGTAAAATAAAATAAGTAAAAGTACATTATATAGGTCTTTTTTTTTATAAATATATAAAAATTATATAAAAATTTCATGTGGCTCTCAGGTGGTCGAATGGTTGCATGTCATATACACTGTTAAATAAAAGGCGTCTATTCCAACAAAATCTTTAAAAAATAATAATAATAATAATAATAATAATATTTCATGTTATTAACCAAAATTGTAGTTTGTAAATTGAGTAGATTTAACTAGAAAAAATTACCCAAAAAGTAGTTGAAATACTTGACGCAGCACAAAATGTGAATGTAGTTTAACTACCAGCAAGTTTACAGCAAACTGTAGTTAAGCTATGTAGTTAACTTCATGTAGTTTAAGTCTCCCAACACTGCCTCTGCTCTGCCTCTCCTGCTCCTGTTCCTCCTACTCCTACTCTATCAGACTCTGTCAATTTATTTGGCCATAATGCTCTGTCACCTGACTGCTGGATCTCTCTCCTCATCCTCTCTGACGGAGCTACCAAACTCAACTGTTTATGTCAAATATAACGTGTTGTGTCAGACTTTTATACAAGCTAATGGATGTTAACATTAGAGCTGGCCAGTTAGGTTACGTTACAAAGTTGGCTGCGCTGTTTCTTACCTAGCTCTATGTTGACTTTACTAGTTCCAGCTTCACCATCACCAACTTTTTAAAAATATTTGTTTAGAAAATCTCTAAGGCCTCTATTTACCTCTTCTCTTCTTCTCCTTTCTTTACTTTTCTGAGCACCGGATTTGTGCTGACCGGACATTTTGAGCATACTGAACTTGAAGTTGAACCATTTTTGACCACTATTTCAAGGGCAATTACGGAGAAAACAAATAAAAAGCTTTTATGTAACTCAAATATTTTTTCCACAAATAGGCCTATTTTGAAAAATTTTGAAAAATGATTCCATAATTTAAAGGTTGAATATGTAGAATATTTATTAAAAGCTATATTTTAAAAAAAATAATGCACCCACGGGGCGTTTTGAGGGGTACAGAATGAAGGTATTGCTTTTCCATAAAAAAAAAAAATTTAGTCTGAATTAATATTTTAAAATTTTTTGACGGGTTCAACAATGACGTTCTGTCACGTTCTGTGTACATTGTACCAGCCAATTAGCGGCCGGAAGTGCGGGTTGCCAGGGTTGTCTGTTGTTCCGGTGCAGCTACTGTAGGCTGGCACTGGGTGAAATGGAGTTGTAAACAAGCAGAGCCATGTTGGACTTACTAAAACCAGCGTTTTTTGCTCTCAAGTACCACTTTTCATCCCAAAACTTCAAAAGGTAAGACATCATTTCTGTTAGTCGCTGTAAATAAGTGGTTGTTTACCTTTGTATTGTTTGGCTGCTGGTTCGCTGAGTTTTTGTCGTAGGGTAATAATAGTGGTACTGTTGAACTCGCCAGGGTCTTAGCTTTCATATGAGATGCTATTTGTTAGCTATTTGTTATTTGGTAGCAATGGAAATGTGGAGAGTGGGTTGACTTTCTGACGCTATTCGGATTTTGATATTTGATCATTAAAGGGGCTAAATGCGATTTGAATTTCACCGCTAGACGTCGCAGCTCTGGACTGCGTGCAACCAAAACAAAACTAGCTAAGGGGTACACCCCCTCCTTTCCGCTCGCCTCCCCTCGCTCTCCGTCCGCTCCTCCTCCTCTACCTGCCTGTTTTCAGTGAAGCACTTTCCATCCGTGATGAAACAGCTGACTCAGGACACAACGGACCCTTGTGACGTCAAGTAACGAAGTAAGTAATACAAGCGAGAGTAACGTATTAGTAACGTATTTCTAAAGTAGTTTAACAGTTATTAGCTTTCCGATGCTAACGTTAGCTAACTGCTAGTAGTTGAAAATGAACAAGCTGAACATAGTAGCCAAGCTAACAACTTCACATTGATCATTTCTGTTGGGTTTTATGAGCACTGCTGGCAAACACACATTTGGGTTTTTGTGCAATTGTGCAAATATCGACCAAGACGTGTTGCTAGTGTAATGTAGCCAGAGTCTGGTTCATCAACTGTCTCTAAGGTAGCTAATGCTAAGTTTGTTCCTTATAAAATTATAATGTTATATTATAATTGTTGCTGCTCTCTTCATAACTGATAGCTTGATGTTGGTTTTGGTAAGGGCAGCAGCAGCATCATGTCTGCTGAGGCAGCTGCAGAGTGTCTGCCTCCTCAGAGGAGCTGGTGTGAGCTGCTCAGATAAGAAACAGGTTTGTATCATCTGTTTCTATCCATTTGAAGTAAATTGTAAAATATCAACATAGTGTGAAACGCCAGTTTTTCCAGTGTGTCTACATCATGATTTACTCTTTACTCTCTACTTTTCAGTGTACGTGTTGTTCATCTTTTACAGAGCCTGCTTCAAGACATGACCCTAGAAAGAGCCTTTTGGACCCGAGGCCAGGGCTGGGTTCTGATGCTCTGATGATGATGGCCATCATGATGCTCAACTGCCAAGCCATACCTACCTCTGACATCTGCAGCAACATGCACCCCACATTTACAGGAACATGCATCATTTAGAGATCAAAGGCAACTCAGTCCTGTTCAGTAGACTCCTAACATGTTTAATTGATCATTTATAATAATTTATGTTCAGAAGTTATTGTTTAGCCTATTGTTCATTAATGAGTAAAGAAATATTCTTCAAAAAATGATGTGTGGATCTGCTTCATTCACTAATAACAGAATTGTGAAACACCATAAGTTTTCTGTTTTGTGGTAAACAGTACACCAATTTACATTTCACTTGTGTATGGTCAGTGATTGAATTACACTCTCTAAGCAGTAGTGGACTAAGCCAGTGTTATCTACAGTGTTACAAAGGATAATGTTGAAATGGATGAAGCATGAATATAATCTCAATGTCAAGTTTATTGGTGAGCAGTATTGCACAGTCAATTCCAGAAAACAATAATCATAAATAGTACATTTTTTAGGAGGTATACATCACTTTTCTCTTCTTGCTGTAACCATCTGGACAAAAAAAAAAAAAGTCGATTGTATCTGTACAATCTACACTGAAGTTAAAATGAAAACAAAACTCCACTATCATACACATTGATGTATTACAGTTCTGTTTTAACATCTCAAATGTGGTTTACTGCCCCTTCAGTTTATAACAAACTGAAGACAATAGATCAAAAGCTCATCAAATTCAGAAATAATGACTAATGACACCATGTAAGGTTTATGATTAGTAATGACAAAGTAGCAGCATGCAAAGTGTAATTCAGTATGGTTTGTCTGCTTTTGTGGCCTGCTGTGCTCAAAGCCACTGATGAGAACGTGATGAGGACAGGACGGAGAGTCTGAAGAGTAGTTCCTGGTATTATTCCTTCCATCACACAGCATCTGCCAGTCTGCCATGGTGGAGTAACTGCAGTATTGGGCATTATGACCTGAGGAATGCAGGACAAAAAAAATTTAACCTGTGTATAAAATATTTCAGAGCTTTAATCTAAACAAACCCAACATTGACAGACAATTCTCACATTTAAAAATGTCAGAATTGCTAAACTGTCAATTACAATAAACTTCTTCAGTTATAGAAAACACAAGTAGTTGTAAGACCAAAATGTCTATCATCTTTATCAGAGTAACAGTCACAGTATTTCATCACCAGTCCAATAGCCTGTTTATTATTTTTAGGACAAAAATATCTTATATTTAGTCAAAAGTTTCTGAAATAGCAAGGACTGGTCCAGTGAAGCATGGTTAGCATCACCATCATCATCATCATCACCATCTATGTACTGCCCTGACAGTATTACAACTAACATTACACAAGCAGGCCATACACATTTTCATACTCACTTCTCTCCCTTTGTGCTATAAAATATGCGGACAGACATAAAATGTGATAACACACAGCACTAGTCGTAAGCCTTCCTATTCCCTCCTATGTTACTATTTTACGATGCTTATTGCTAACGTTAGCCACATGGCTACCAGCTCAGACGTATGACGGTAGCTCGCTTAGCTTAGCTCTAGCTCGTTTGTGTTAACAGCAAAACAAAACCGGGACCAGTCTGAGTCTACATTATATCCAACACTACAGGAGTTACACACAGTCCGTCTGCAGTTAGCTGAGTTAGCAGCCGAGCTAGCCGGGGAACATAGGTATGCTCCCCTCCATGGCTATCATGAAGCCGAGCTGCAGCTCAGGCTTCGTCCTAAGACTGTCAAATAAATGAACATGATATGCGACATAATGTCTAACGTTAGTCTAACACTAACTAAACAGATATGTGACTGTATACATATAACGTTACTTACTGGTCCAAGAGAAGAAGAGCTAGCTCCGAGTCAAAATGTATCCCTTTTTCTTCTCGCAGGGCTCTCCACCTCGGAAATGCAAGGCCAATGTTAACCCGGGTCTTATTCCTCTCTTTATCGGAGAGTTTCTTGGTCTCTTCATGGGGTTTTCCTCCGCCATGTCGCTTTCGCAAAGTCCGCAGCCGGTCCTCAGTGGTTTGATAGGGGGAGTGGCATTACGGTCCCGGTTATATAGGGGGAGTGGGTTAACGGTTCCGGTGGAGGAGAGGAGGAGGTGGCTCACATGCACTAACATGAACGCGCGGCCGGCCCGGCTTCCAAAACAAAGGCTCCAGAACAACACACACAGAGGGCGTGTGACGTAACTCTCTACTCCAGATGTAAATACACCATTAGTGGGTTACATAGCAAAAATAAAATTCCTGAAAGCTAATAAAGCTGTATTTCGCATATAGCCCCTTTAATATGCTTGGTGTTTGAGTTGTGTTTGGTGTGTGTAAAAATGACATGCTTGTAGCGGAGTTTCTCCTATTTAATTTGATGTGCAGTATGACTGTATTGCTATATAATTATGGCAGCGTTTTATGCCTTTTGCTGCGGAGAGTCTCAGATACTCCCACTGCCGTTACAATCATAGACATATGTCTATGGTTACAATGTAATGTACCTCGGTGATTTCAAGTTAGTTACAGCGAGGGTATGTTCGCTTCCTGTTTTCAAAATAAAAGTACCAATTCTATCGTTATGGTTTTCTTAGTAATAAAAGGCAACGGGTGTTTTATTTTGTGAAAATGACAGGAAGTGCATTACTCGCCTGGCTAACTTGAGCGGCTCCGAATTCGCAGGAACAAAACTTTAAACAGGTGTTATTTGGACAAATTAGCGTCACATTGTGGATCTAAAGGGCTACTTTACTTTCTCGCCTAAAAAGGTTAGAAATTTGGATAAAGTGGTATATTTACAGAGTTAGAGCTAAAATAAAATCCGCTTCAGCCTGATGATTTCAGCTTGGGTAGGAACGAAATGCATTATGGGTTATCGTGTAGTTTTCACTCCGATCAGGCTACAGAAACAAGCAATCATTTTGAGTTGGGAGCGAGCTAGCTAATCGATTACACACCACTCAAAGAAAGATTTCCAGTTGAAGACTGGCTAACGTTAAATACTGTTGTAGAATTAATTGGTCGAAATCAGTCGTTACCCTGTATGATTCATCACTTGACATGACGCTGGCTAATCGATTGAAACACTCGGGAACGAACCTGGCAACCCGACTGCTGGAATTATTTTTGGTTGTTGCGACTACGATCTCGAGACACTAGATGGTGGTGTTCTTCTCATTCTCCATATTCAACCTTTAATGAAGGCCCAGTTCTGCCCCTCCCCCTCCGACCCTGGTCCCGGGACAACAGACCCGTTTGTCCCCCCCTGTCAGCGGGCGTGCTCATATCCACCATTAAACATGAACTAGAGTCCCTCAGTTTGTCCACCTGTCTGTCCATACCTGAGAGTATCCACCTGTCTATCCATACCTGAGAGTGTCCACCTGTCTGTCCATACCTGAGAGTGTCCACCTGTCTGTCCATACCTGAGAGTGTGCATCTGTCTGTCCATTCCTGAGAGTGTCCACCTGTCTGTCCATACCTAAGTGTGTCCACCTGTCTGTCCATACCTGAGAGTGTCCACCTGTCTGTCCATACCTGAGAGTGTCCAGTCTCCAGTGTGGATCCTCCAGTCCAGCATACAGTAACTCCCCTCCTGAGTCTCCTGGATGATTGTAGCTCAGGTCCAGCTCTCTCAGATGGGAGGGGTTGTTGCTCAGAGCTGAGGCCAGAGAAGCACAGCCTTCCTCTGTGATCAGACATCCTGACAGACTGAACACACACGACAGTTCATCTAATGAACTGAAATTCTCAACTCAATAAACAGGATTTTGTCCTTCAGGCCTTCATGTTCAAACTCAGCGCCCCCTGCTGTATGTTGGTGTCATGCAGATACATTTTAGGTTACTGATAGGAGAGAAACAACCAGACAGGGAGCTCCGATCCTCTGAAATGAGGCCAACGCGGAAGTAACTTAGAGCTGCATTCTATCAAAAGGCCACCAGGGGGCGACCGTCTCTATACAAGTCAATGGAGAATTCACCAACTTCTCACTTGATTTCTAACCTCAGTAAACGTTTTCAAAATGTGTTTATGGTCTCAATCGCTAGTTTAAAGCCTTCTTCAATGCAGTATGATGTTCATTTGTGAAATTTTGGCCTCCCTGATTTTGTATTTGAGGATAAAGCAGGGTATGCATAAGGGCGTGGCTACGTCCTGATTGACAGGTTGATTGAGTAATGTCCTCGAGATCCAGCCCTCGTAACCATAGCAACCTCTGCCTCTGTCCCTGGCTCCGCCTCATGCCCATATAAGTAGAATCAGTGTTTTTATATTTCCCAGCATGCACCTGAAATTTTCAAGATGGCGCTGCCTAGTTTCGAAACTATTGGCTTCGGAGCAGTAGTCCACAAACCAATGGGTGACGTCACAGATGTTACGTCCATTTCTTTTATACAGTCTGTGGAAACATGTTCCTGCTGGAGGCTGCAACTGCTACAGCTCAGAGTTTAATCTGAGGCCATTCTGTTATTACTTTGGCAGAAGAAATGCCTTTAAAGCTAAATATTGTTTGACAGCATTCCTAAAGACAGTAATTCTGTGTTGTATATATTTTTTTGTTGTTCTTTTCATTATACTAGATTTTCATGAATTCATGCACATTGAGTCTTCATTGAAGATTAACTGACACTTAAGGGAACACTTAAATCACACATCAGATCTTGATGATCACTGATTAGTTGAGAACAAAATGACGTCAGTGAAAACCAAACATCATCAACCCATTGATGGCTGGATTCAAAATCACACCGAAAATAAAGTAAAACATTGAAATCACAGTTGATCCAATCACAGCAGCTCATAATGTGACTCAGTAGTGTGTTTGGCCCCCCCCTGTCTGTATGCACTACTAACAACATGTGTGCATTTCGTCCTGTCTGTACTTTCTGTTGTGTTCGTTTCTGTCTTATTTTGAAAGATTTTCTCCTCGTGTGTGGTTGTTTTTACTTCCTGTGTTTTCTCGCCTTAGTTGATTTCCTCATGTGTTTCATTTGTGTTCTGTTTGTATCACCCCTTGTCTATAAAGGTTTTGGTTTACGGTTCAGTCGCTGTTCGATCCTCGGTGTTGATTTTGCATCTGTTTTGGTTCAGTTTGTTTGAGTCTTGTCCTGCTACCATTTGGGCTTCTCTGACACTTCTTGTTTTGCCTTCTCAGGCCAGAATAAAATACTATCTATCAACCTGCAGTCTCTGCATTTGGGTCCACCTGCAACTTGTGACACCCTCCTCCAGTCTAAGCCTTCACCAGGAATCATTGAGTGAAGCCATTGTCAGTGGTTATGAACATTCAACTGGCTACACTTAAGTGTTCAAGTGTCTTAGTGCATCTGATTTCAAATAGTTTATATGTGAAGTTTTCAATAATCTGGTTTTCACTTTTTCAAAAATGTTTCCTCCAAGTTTGAATACTTTACACAGACTTCTGGACTATGACAGTGTTAGATTCAAGAAGCTAAATTATATTGCTGCTTAAACTAGTTTCAAGAAACTGTATGAACAATAATATGCCAACTTGCATAAACAGTATGCTGTTTTTATTATATCATTAATCTTTATCATTTAAAATTGATTTGTAGTTAGTTAAATTACCATATTTTACACCATTCAGATACCACCTAAAATCAGGTTGGACAGTCCCATTTCTTTTTAGTTAGAGCAACAGCCCCTCAAAATGTTTGTGCACATTCCTGCTTGGTGGCATCAGATGTACCGATACATACGATTTAGGTCAGAGGAACATGAGTTCCAGTCAATGGCTTCAATTACTTCATCATACAGGAACTGCCTACACAATCTGGACACATGGACAGATTGACATGCCTAAAGTTTAACTGACTTGGTGTTATACTATGATGATTAAGTGTTCCCTATATATTACTTTTGAGTAATAGTTTGTATATCCTGAGTCATGTTGTCATGAAAGGAGTTTTACTTACTGTATACTTCATATTACAACATTTTTTTAGTATAACATTTTTTCAAGTAAACTAAAAATTAGGGTAGGCCAAACTATTACTTTATATACACAGTAATAAAAATGACCTGAGAGTTTCCAGTCCGCAGTGTGAACTCTCCAATCCAGCAGACAGTGTCTTCACTCCCGAATCCTGCAGGTCGTTGTTACTCAGGTCCAGATCTCTCAGACTGGAGGACTGGGAGCTGAGAACTGAGGACAGAGCTGAACAGCTTCTCTCTGAGAGGTTGCAGCCACTCAACCTGAAGAAGAATCAGCAGAACAAACAAAAACAGTTGCATTATTACTTTTCTTCACTGAGTAAAGTTTAAACTACATTAATCAGAATAGTTCTGTGTGCACCTACAGAGCTTTGTTGGAGGCTTTGACCACTGGCAGCAGCCTCAGAAGAGCCTCCTCTGAAGCAGAGTATTTCTTCAGGTCAAACACGTCCAGATCTTTTTCTGATGACAGTAAGATGAAGACCAGAGCTGACCACTGAGCAGGAGACAGTTTCTCTGTGGAGAGACTTCCTGATCTCAGGTACTGTTGGATCTCCTCCACTAGAGAACGATCATTCAGCTCGTTCAGACAGTGGAACAGATTGATGCTTCTCTCTGCAGACACATTCTCACTGATCTGCTTCTTGATATACTCGACTGTTTTCTGATTAGCCTTTGAGCTACTTCCTGTCTGTGTCAGCAGACCTCGTAGGAGAGTTTGATTGGTCTGCAGTGAAAGACCCAGGAGGAAGCGGAGGAACAAGTCCAGGTGTCCATTTGGACTCTTTAAGGCCTCGTCCAGAGCACTCTGGTAGAAATGTGTTGATTTGTCTCTGATAACTTCAGACCCCTGCGATGTTGTTTGTTCTGCCAGCAGATTGACTCCAGACTTGATGAATGTCAGATGGACATGAAGAGCAGCCAGAAACTCCTGAACACTCAGATGGACGAAGCAGAACACTTTGTCCTGGTACAGCCCTCTCTCCTCTTTAAAGACCTGTGTGAATACTCCTGAGTACACTGAGGCTGCTCTGATATCGATGCCACACTCTGTCAGGTCTGATTCATAGAAGATCAGGTTGCCTTTCTGCAGCTGCTCAAAAGCCAGTTTTCCCAGAGACTCAATCATCTTCCTGCTCTCTGGACTCCAGGGTGGATCTGTCTCACCTCCTCCATCATACTTGATGTTCTTCAGTTTGGACTGAACCACCAGGAAGTGGATGTACATCTCAGTCAGGGTCTTGGGCAGCTTTCCTCTCTTTCTGCTTTTCACCACATCCTCCAGAACTGTAGCAGTGATCCAGCAGAAGACTGGGATGTGGCACATGATATGGAGGCTTCGTGATGTCTTGATGTGAGAGATGATGGTTCTGGCCTGCTTCTTATCTCTGAATCTCTTCCTGAAGTACTCCTCCTTCTGTGGGTCAGTGAACCCTCTGACCTCTGTCACCATGCCGACACACTCGGGAGGGATCTGATTGGCTGCTGCAGGTCGTGTGGTTATCCAGAGGCGAGCAGAGGGAAGCAGTTTCCCCCTGATGAGGTTTGTCAGCAGCACATCCACTGAGGTGGACTCTGTAACATCAGTCAGGATCTCAGTGTTGTGGAAGTCCAGAGGAAGCCGACACTCATCCAGACCGTCAAAGATGAACACAACCTGGAACTCTTCAAACCTGCAGATTCCTGCTTCTTTGGTTTCAGTAAAGAAGTGATGAACAAGTTCCACCAAGCTGTACCTTTTCTCTTTCAGCACATTCAGCTCTCTGAAAGTGAATGGAAATGTGAAGTCTATGTCCTGGTTGGCTTTGTCTTCAGCCCAGTCCAGAGTGAACTTCTGTGTTAAGACTGTTTTCCCAATGCCAGCCACTCCGTTTGTCATCACTGTTCTGATTGGTTCATCTCTTCCAGGTGAGCCTTTAAAGATGTCTTCGTGTCTGATTGTTGTTTCTGGTCTGTCTGGTTTCCTGGATGCTGTTTCAATCTGTCTGACCTCATGTTCATCATTGACTTCTGCAGTCCCTCCCTCTGTGATGTAGAGCGGTGTGTAGATCTGATTCAGAAGGGTTGGGTTTCCTGCTTTCGCGATCCCCTCAAACAGACAGTGGAACTTCTTCTGCAGGTTAGACTTGAGTTTACGTCGACACTTTGCAGCACCAGCTCCTGAATGAACAAACAACAAATGAAATCAGTGAGTGGATCCTACAGAAAGTCTATAAATCTGAACATGTAAGTGTGTCTGTGTAGTTTATCCTCCTCCACCAGTTTTATTCAGCTCATCAGTGGAGGACAAACAGCCTCTGATCTGATGCAGATGTGTGCAGCATATTTACAGCAGAGTTTGAAATATAAACCTCTCCCATGTTGCCTCCATTTCCTCTCCATCATGTTAAATCTGTTAAAATCCTCTTACTGCTCTGCAGATGCTCAGCCAGCTCCTCCTGCTTCATTCTCCTCAGGAAGTGCAGTGTGATCTTCAGAAATGCCTCTCTGCTGCTCCTCCTCTGCTCTTCCTCTTCACCGTCCAACTCCTCCTCATCCTCACTCTGACTCTCTAAGCATTCTGGGTAATCTGGACTCAGACCCCTCTGGACTCGCTTCAGCTCGTTCTTCACAAAAGTGACGATGTTCTCCTCCAGCAGCTGGAACAGAAAGATAAAGTGAACATTTCATTTAAACTGGTAGAACACAACATGTGATTCATGTGTCAGTCTGAAGGCCTGCTGGTCTAATCAGAGCAGCATGGACACTGTTAGGACCTGAATGCTACTTCAGTATTTCATCTGTGGTTGATGGAGTTAATAGTAAAAGGTGTGTTTGTACATGTACACACCATAAATATGGAGTCCAGCTGTGTTTGATGCAGCTGTGCAGACTGATCACTGGGAACCTCTGAGCTCTGCTGCTGAACTCTGTGGAGAAAACATCACGTTTAAGGACATTTAATGACTCAAATCTGCACACAGCTTGTTAAAGATGTTCTGTCATGATGACAAAATGAGCTCCTGTAAATGCTGCTCTGATTACTTGATGTCAAGTTCTTACCTTCCATCAGCAGGTTGTCCATCTTTAAACACAAGAGGACGACCCATAGACCAGTCACTCTTCATGGACACACAGCTGGGTTCAGGAAAGTCTGCTCTCTGCTGCTGCATCCTGATACTAATAATGAAGTGACAACAAGCATGTAGTTAACACCAAATAAATTATGGTTTGAATCCCAGAATTAAACAGAAATCTTTCAGAACAAAGTGACTGATTAGTTCAAATTCCTCCATTGATGAAAAGAGGATCGCAGGAGACTTGGTCATGAGTCAACAGAAGAAGAAGGAAGTGAGGATGTTCAACAGGAGTTCTATGGCTCAGTAACAATCTGTGTTAACCTCAATAACTAAAGATGGAGATATAAACATCCTAGTTCACCTTCAGATGGATGAACACAGCATCACACAGCTTTAACTCTGTAAAAGTAAGAGTTCCTGTAAATTATGAGAATGTTCTCCTGTCCATTTCCACATCTGATCCACACAGATCCTGATAATAACTTTAAAACATTTTTTGATTTGAATCGCATCATATATTTTTATTTGTTTGTTTTAAAGAGAGGAGGAGGAAGAACCAGCCAACTCCTGAAATGTCAGCCGCCCCTTCTGAGGTCTTCCTGCCTCTCGGTCTTTGTTCTACATGGCTTTGTTGACACCTCGGTGTCCAAGGTCTCTACCCTGAGCAGATTTTCAACCTCCAGTCCTGCCCATCTGTTCTACCTTTTTTCTCCTCTTTCTTTCCTCTCTCCTGACCAGCCTGGAGGGACATTTGGGAGGTGTCCTTTGAAGGGGGACTGTCACGATTCCTGTTTAAACTATTTTTGTTGTCCTGTCTGTTCCTGCTCCTCTTGTTACCTGTTCCTGCTGGTTTGAATCTTATTTAAACTGCTTTTCCTTTATGGTCTGTAAGCCTGTCTGTTGGTTTCGAAGCATTGAAGCTGTTCCCATTTAACCTGTCTGTGGTGTTGTGGTGCCTGGTTTACCTGCTCCACCCCACATAAAACAGGAGGTTTATTCCCAAACAGCCAACCAACATGTTTTAAATTCTTACCTTCCATCAGCAGGTTGTCCATCTTTAAAGTAAATAGGACGGCCCATAGAGTTGTCACTCTTCATGGACACACAGCTGGGTTCAGGAGAGTCTGCTCTCTGCTGCTGCATCCTGATACAAACAAACAATTAACAAATCAGAGAGTTTAAAAAGATGACTTTTGAGCAAACTGTCAGCAGCTGAAGTTTTAGAAGCAGAATGAATATCAGTAGGAGCTCTTCGTTAACTCACAAAGTTAGTAGTTCATTCTGAGTTATTGTGACTTATTATTCAGTAGTTGAGTGTCAGTTGTGACAGTGAGTGTGAATAATGATGGTGGAGTGATGTGATTGAATTGAACAGTGATGGACAGTTAGAGATCCTCATCTCACCTCTGAGCTTTGGTCTGGCTGTCATGTTCCTCACAACGAGGGCGTTTAGACGGAGGGACTCCCTCCTCTCTGTCCTCACACTGATCCATAGCAGAGAAACACCTTCACACAAACACAACAACATGCTCATTCATTAAGAATTCATGCTCATTAAGATGATAAATATGCAGCCCATACATTACTGGAGAGAGTAGACAGAAGTCCAGGATGTCTTGCGTTGAAAAGGTTTATTAGCTTAATCAAGGGGAAGTGAATGAAAATTATATAACTAGAAAATTTCAGAGAAATTTTGAGTGCCACAGTGCTGCTGCCGGGATGATTACATGATATATTTCCAGTGTTCAAAAGTCACCCTGATCATATTTTGGTTTCGAATATTAAGTTCATCTTACTCGTCAGTATCAAGTATAATGTACTTTATTCTCAACTTAACATCCCTGAAAAATTAAGTAAAAGTTAATCATATTTAAGCATAAATAATATTTATTTAAACTTATTAATTAAAGTCTACTTCATTTTTTCACAGACAGGAACATCACTGTTATTAAATTATTAGGTACATCTTCAAATAATTTAGAGAGTAGATTTTATTATACTTTTTATTTTAAATTAGTTGGTTGTATGAAATTATATCATGTACATTTTGTTCATCTTCTATTGATAAATGTTGAATCTTTTTATATACCACAAATCATATAACTACAATACAAAACAATAAAACTATTTATCTGACCTTGTCAGAGTAAGCTCAGTGTGAACACAGAGTAAGATTATTTTGAAAAAAGAAGACGATTACATTAGGGTCAATGGGGAGTGAGACAGGTATTGCTGCCGGTCTCGGCCCCCGTTTAAATTTTGTGCAGACCCCGCCTGTCAACTTCACATTTTATGAATCCCAACACCTATGTCTACATTTTGACCAAAAATTCTTTGTCTCCTTTTTACGGTTTGGCCGTGAGCTCGAGTTAAAATAAAAATTAAGGTTATTTTTTACTGCTTCTCGCACTCACACACCGTGGTATAAGATGCACTCCACTTTTAAATGAAAAGTGAAAAGTAAACATAGTGCTAGCATAGGGGAACAATGTACAGTACAGTAGTAATATTAATGATCATTTTAACACATGCTGACACAAACATGATGAAAACTGTCGGCTACGTTACCTTTACATGCTGAAAATCATCTGAATGAAGCTGATGAGTGAAGGTTAAATATATCAGCAGCTTCAACCAGCTAGCAACATTTAAACACGCAGAAGAAGAAGAGACATGTAACTCACAGCAGGACAGTCTCATCTCTCTGCATTCATCTTTAATCTGAAGTCTTTAAGGAAATCTGATAACAGAAAAACAGATCTGAACTTTGGAACGGCCGGAGTCAAACATTAACAGACAGTATGAATCAGCTATCGCTTTATCAGTTATTGTTAGAATCATTAGCTGCTTATAGATTTAAATGTGTAAAAACACAAAGATGAAACAAACATATTAGTGGAAGTATGCACTCACTGACTGTTTTCAGTCTCTAAACTTTTATTGAATTAATTACATCTGCACTGCAGAGTGTGTTTGGTTGAACTGCTCTATGGACTCTCTGGGTAGCTGCAACTGTCTTTATCACACAGGCTGGTACAAGCGTGGCGACTTATGACATCAGTTTAACCGCTCCACTTGCATAGCCATTGTCTCATATCTGACCTCATCAGAGGTAACAGGGGCGTGCTTCCCAGCTGATTGCTACACCTCCGCAGTCAAGTGTGACAGTGTGTATTGACGGCAGTGCTGCCTGACACACACTGCCATAAAAGTTCCTCATAACATCCGGCCTTGTCAGAGGGTGATCGGTGTGTTTTGGCCAACCCTGGCCTAGCTGCTGAGGTACGGCAGGTGTCCTCACTTCTGGCGGTGGTGACCAGCAGGGCCTTGGCCTCTGGCTGTCTCAGTCACGGGTGCAGAGGGAAGACCGGTCCATCTGCTCAGGCTGCCCACAACAGCTGGCCCAGTGGGGTCAGTCTCCAAAAATGGAATATGTAGAATGGGGAGATAATCTTCACACGATAGAGAAACAATATAGTGACAGTCAGTGATCTAAATGAAACCAGAGTGAAACCTCGTCCACAATCAACATTTAAACACAGGAAGCTGCTGTCACATGATGATGTGTCCATTAAATCTTCACCTCTGCATGTTGTCCTTTAAAATGAAAAGTCTGACACATGAACAGCTGAACTGTTCAGATGTTAAGTTCAAGTTTCTTTTGACCCAATGTACAGAACACAGAACTGGAAACAGGAGTGTGTACGACAGAGCTGAGGTTATTGTCATTGAGATATTATAAAGTCCTTTTTACTGAAGTCCTGATTCTAGTGTTGAGGTCCGGTGTGGTTGGAGTGGGCAGGCAGGTGCGTGAATCCTCTGAGTTTCCCCTGGATCAGAGCTGGAGACCATAGACAAGTCTGAAGGAGCTGGACTAAACAAGGTAGGTCTGATGATCCAATGTTACAAATCAGGTAACCAATATTTCTGATCCTACAATTTCATAATACTGCATAAACCATCAATACCTAAATTAACCAAATGGAGAGATTAATCATAAGATGGCAATATAAGTGCATTCAGGCATTCGTGAGGTCAGGTACATTTTCTCTCCATGATCGGTACATCTGCAGTCACAGTGAGAGAGGCCCAACGTTTAAAAACAAAAGGTGACCAGTTAACAGGAAAACCAGTTGATATGTAACACCATGGTAATCTGAAGCAGAGGCAGATACGAACTAGGAGAATAGACACTTACTACGAGGTTGAGCCTGGCTTATATGCAGCAGCAGAGTAGATGGCTTGATGACTTGATTGCAGGCAGGTGTGTAATCAGGTGAGGCAGTGATTGACAGACCAAACCTAGCTCCAGAAACAAGAGGGAGGGGCAACACACCAACCTCCCTGCCCCTCCCAGCCTGCCCTCATCTGGTCACCTGTTCAATGACTTATTAATACAGTTAATATTTAAGTCTGGTTTTCAGTCCACTCCTTGTTGGATCATTTATCAGCTGAGCTTCTCTCTTTTTTTCATGTTTCAGGAATAAAAACCTTTTTTCTGCTTCAGTGTTTGGTGTTTGTATCCTGCTGCTCTGCTCAGCTGACAATATGAACCAAACATAATGACTGAGTCACACACAGTTTTTCCAGTTTGTCCAATCACAGCTTCCTTACACATACAATACTGTATTTTTAGTGTCACGGCCCACGGGGCAAACGTGCGGCTCGATCGGGAAAGAGGTGCTATGACTTTTGGTGTTGAAATTCCAATTTTTCCCAAAGTTATTCCCAAAAAAACGGGAATAATTCTCCATTGGAAATGAATGGGAATTTTTTTTTAAACTCACAAAATTTCACCTTTTTTCTGAGTTCTGAGTTTCCTAGCTCTCTCATACCTGCTCGTAGAAATGTGATTCAAACTTTAAAACGGAGGAAAACATGTGCTCTCTCCATAACACCAAACTGTTTTCACATAACATGTAAACTTTTCAAACTATGAGCAGTCAAACGAGGAGTGGAAATCACTTTTTCTTCAAAGTTAGAGTGGAAGCAGCAGTTAGCTTGAGTGCGAGAAGCAGTAAAAAATAACCTTCATTTTTATTTTTAACTCGAGCTCACGGCCAAACCGTTAAGAGGACACAAATAATTATTAGTCAAAATGTAGACATAGGTGTTGGGATTCATAAAATGTGACATTGACAGGCGGGGTCTGCACAAAATTTAAACAAGGGGGCCGAGACCTGCACCAATACCTGTCTCGCTCCCCATTGACCCTAATGTAATCGTCTTTTTTTTTCAAAATAATCTCACTCTGTCTTCACACTGAATATTACTGATATTCAGTAATATTCATGTTTTTTCATGTGTTTGGTGTCAAGTCTGTTATTTTCATCTCAAACTGTCGTCTGTTACAAACAGTTTTTTGTCCAAACAGCTGAAGTCAGTATGAATGAACGAACTGTATCTGCAGGAGAGACACGAGGGACATTTTGGAGCAGGTAGCGCCACCATGTGGGCACTTATACAAATATTACAGATTTCCTCCAGATTTTCTCAAAGTTCTCATCAATCAAACTGAAAACACACTCACACTTCCTCAGACCAGGTTTCAGTGTCTGCGGTCCACCATGGTCCATCCTGGAGGAAGAGACAAAGACACAATCAGCTTCATACACCTTCACTCATATCCACCATTAAACATGAACCAGAGTCCCTCAGTTAGTCAGAGTCTGTCCATCTGTCCGGACCTGAGAGTGTCCATCTGTCCGTACCTGAGAGTGTCCATCTGTCCATACCTGAGAGTGTCCACCTGTCTGTACATACCTGAGAGTGTCCAGTCTCCAGTGTGGATCCTTCAGTCCAGCAGACAGCTTCTTCTCTCCTGAGTCTCCTGGATGATTGTAGCTCAGGTCCAGCTCTCTCAGATGGGAGGGGTTGGAGTTCAGAGCTGAGGCCAGAGAAGCACAGCCTTCCTCTGTGATCAGACATCCTGACAGACTGAACATACACAACAGTTCATTTAATGATCTTAAAAGCACTCAGCGCCCCCTGCTGGGCAGAAACTGAGCATCTTTTTTGTGATTGGCTAATTCCTGTCTGTCTGTTTTGCCAGTTAACTGAGCTAATTCATTTGAATGGAGTGATTAATTCATGTTTACTGTGGACTAAATAAATAGTTTTATTTTATTGTATTGTGTTGTATTGTAGTTGTATGATTTGTGGTGTATAAAAAGATTCAACATTTATCAATAGAAGGTGAACCAAATGTACATAATTATAATGAGTGATGTCATTTCATACAACTAAGTAATTTAAAATCAAAAAGAAAATAATATCTACTCTCTTAATGATAAGATGTATTTAATAATTTCATAACAGTGATGTTCCTGTCTGTGAAACAATGAAGTAGACTTTACTTAATTAGTTTATAATTAAATAAAGTAAATTAAAGTAAATATTGTTTATGTTTAAACATGATCAACATTTACTTAATATTTTCAGGGATGTTAAGTTGAGAATAAAGCACATTCATAATGTACTGGTTTCAACCTGGTGCTCCATATGATCAGTGCGTTATTTACACAGTGCAGTTAGATGCTGTAGTAAGAAAAGTATTCACTTCAGTTTCCTGGCATGGCCTGATGCACTTAATGTGCCACACATCTTCAAGGTAAAATTGAACTTTGTAAATGTTGTGCATACACTCACAATACACAAGTGTGTCGTATTTGAGAAAAAAATAAATCATGTACTCATCCCAGCAGCAGCCCCGTGGCACTCAAGATTTCCCTGGAATTTTGTAGTTATATTTATTCTCTATAATAAAACAGCATCAGATTGTCTGAAGTTATTCTGCATGAGGACAACAAACATGCAGCCATACTCATAAAGAAGAAGAAGGAGTCCTGCAGCAGAATCATAGAGTCAGTCTGGGTTTACATGAAGAGACAGAAGCAGCTGAGACAACCAAAACCACAGAAGAAGAACTATGGCAACTTCTCAAAGATGGAGGAACAACAACCAACCTGCAGAGTACCTGAAAACTGAGACACAGTGTCAGGGTCAATTGTTACGCAGACGACACTCAGATGTATGTGATCCTGCTGACATCAAGCTGATAAACTGAGGACATTCACAACTGAACATTTATTTACACATTTGTTTAAATAAAACCATGTGAGAAGTTTAGAGGGAAAAATCACTATTTGGTGGAGCTGTTAACAACTCATAGACATCTGAAATGTGAGCCGACTACACACTGCTTTTTGGTTTCATCTTTAACAATGTGTTGTATTTTAAAAGCTTGTTATATTATCCATTGTGTTAGTAAAGTGAGGATGCTTTCAACAATGATGTCATGAGTAGTTTTTATTGATGATGGTGAGATAAAATACATGTAAGAACCATAAAAACACACTGAGCTTCCACAGCTGGACATGTCAGACATCATGATGATGATTATATATGGAGTTAGATTTGTTTCATAATGTTGTGTGTGTGCAGATCGACAATCTGTGTGTAAATGTGTAATCTGTAAATATAAACACCTTCCACAAATACAAAAAAAAGATTTGTATACTCACAAAAATATTTTGCAAATATAAAACGGATCTGCAAATACACAAACAAATTCCACAAATATAAAAAATACATTAAATTAATTTACAAATAAATGAAAAGCATTTGTGAATCGAAAAAACATTTGTGGATCTCAGTTCTACGCTTGTGGATTTGCTTTTTACACACACGGAGTTTTGAAACAAACTTTCCGCCGGTCCGAACGAAAATCCACTCGTATCACTCGGACATTTTCGGATAGCAAGTGATCGCCTACTGGTGACGTCATTTCCGCATATCAAAGTAAGAGCACGCAGTCTTTCTATGAGCTTTTAAAAAAAATGTTATCAGCGATAAGTGACGTGCATTCATGGTTTCATGTTAATGTCATGCAGTGATTATTAGTGTGTGTTTATTTGTTCTATGTATATTATCTAGCACACACTTCATATACATTTCTGTGTGAGTATGAAAGGCACCAGGATGCTTGTGGGCAACATTCAGACATTTTTTATTGTTAAACAATAATAAAAATAAATATAGACAGATAGATATATATAAAATAAAGACAGCTATTCATAAAACAGAATGAATACAAATGTAAAATATATTATTATTATTATTTTATTATTGTTTAATGATAAAAATTGTCTTTTAAATGCTGTGCTGAAAATGTCTAAATCTTAAAACCCATAACTTTCTACTGATTACACTAGTATTGAAAGGTTGTGAAGAGATGCCTGGATGCCAGTCACCAGCATCTTCTACAGGGGCCCTCTTTACAGGTTGGATTGTTATGACTTCTGGTCTATTTACAATGCATCTTGTAAATTGCAATGTATAAAATCCTGCACCCTGTTCGTTCTCCCAGCCCGCAACATGAATACTTACACATAGACATTAAAACTACATTAGTAAGAGTACACTACTAATAAGATGAAGTGTGTTGTGACTTTTACCCATCTGAAAGAATACATGAAAAATATAAAGGATGAGGTGGCTGATAACTGCTTACTGAAGAAGCAGCCAAGCCACCGTTTTAGAGAGCTGAACATTGCCCACAAGCATCCTGGTGCCTTTCATACTCAAACAGAAATGTATATGAAGTGTGTGCTAGATAATATACATAGAACAAATAAACACACTAATAATCACTGTATGACATTAACATGAAACCATGAATGCACGTCACTTATCGCTGATAAACATTTAAAAAAGCTCATAGAAAGACTGCGTGCTCTTACTTTGATATGCGGAAATGACGTCACCAGTAGGCGATCACTTGCTATCTGAAAATGTCCGAGTGATACGAGTGGATTTTCGTTCGGACCGGCGGAAAGTTTGTTTCAAAACTCCGTGTGTGTAAAAAGCAAATCCACAAGCGCAGAACTGAGATCCACAAATGTTTTTTCGATTCACAAATAAAAACTGAGTTCACAAATGCTTTTCATTTATTTGTAAATTAATTTAATGTATTTTTTATATTTGTGGAATTTGTTTGTGTATTTGCAGATCCGTTTTATATTTGCAAAATATTTTTGTGAGTATACAAATCTTTTTTTTTGTATTTGTGGAAGGTGTTTATATTTACAGATTACACATTTACACACAGATTGTCGATCTGCACACACACAACATTATGAAACAAATCTAACTCCATAATTATACATATATGCTTATGATTAACATAGAGTATTGTAATGTAAGCATGGAAAACATCTCTAATGAGCACTTCCATGTGCTTTGCAGTTGTGTGTAATTAAAAACACGAAATAAAAAATACACATCAAGACTACTTTGAACATGTCGAAAATATTGTGTACAAATCAAAATTATAACTCATCAAAATTATAAGTAGAAAAAAAATAAATGTAAGAAATATAACCATTGATTACTTAGCATGTTAAGGAGTAATAAGAATATAAAAATACATCATACATATTGTATTATACACGTCTATAAGTAATATTGGAGCCTTTACATCCATTAATTAAAATACACTTTGAGTGCTGCTGTAGGAGTTTATACTCAGTTGTGTGTCATCCTTACACAAAGCAAGTCGTCCTCAAGCAAAAAAAACAATACTTCAGCTCTTTGTATATTTTACACATGGAGCCATCACCACAGAGAGGTTCTAGGACTTCTGATGCGTGGTAATATGGATCATTAGCCAATCATCTACCAGGGCTGGAAGTCAATCCACTAATTGCCTTCTGTATATACACACATTAACAGAACATATTTTAACCCAAAAATAACATTTAAACACAAACTACACTCTCATTAGTAACATCAATGAATCATGAAGAAGGAAAAATAACTGAGTGTTTGAGTCTGAGACAGATCTGCTTCACAGTGCAGAGTGTGTGTGATGTTTGATTTCAGCAGCTGATCTTCAGTCAGCAGAGTTTCTGTTCTGTCCACAGGAGAGACTCTCCCTCCTACAGAGGAACAGAGAGACTCTCCCTCCTACAGAGGACACAGAGAGACTCTCCCTCCTACAGAGGAACCAGAGAGACTCTCCCCCCTACAGAGGACACAGAGAGACTCTCCCTCCTACAGAGGAACCAGAGAGACTCTCCCTCCTACAGAGGAACCAGAGAGACTCTCCCTCCTACAGAGGAACCAGAGAGACTCTCCCTCCTACAGAGGAACCAGAGAGACTCTCCCTCCTACAGAGGAACCAGAGAGTCTCTCCCTCCTACAGAGGAACCAGAGAGACTCTCCCTCCTACAGAGGACACAGAGAGACTCTCCCTCCTACAGAGGAACCAGAGAGACTCTCCCTCCTACAGAGGAACCAGAGAGACTCTCCCTCCTACAGAGGACAGAGAGACTCTCCCTCCTACAGATGACACAGAGAGACTCTCCCTCCTACAGAGACACAGAGAGACTCTCCCTCCTACAGAGGACACAGAGAGACTGAGGAACCAGACCAGACTGTAAACCCAGCATACAGAGGCTGAGTGAATGTGGTGCTGAAGGTGTGGAGGTGGATCAGTGTGTCAGAGGAGACTCTGTAGAAGGACAGAGTGCCAGCAGGACAGTCCACATACACTGCTACTCTGTTAGAGACAGAGGAGAAGGAGATGGGTGTTGTTCTGGCATTGTGACAGACAGAGTAGCCATTTTTATAGCAGTCCAGTTTCCAGGACTGATCATTCATTCCAAACACACAGTCATCTCTGTCTCCTTTCCTGCTGATTCTTCTGTAGCTCACTGATACAGAAACCTTTCCTCTCCACTCGACCTCCCAGTAACAGCGACCAGTCAGAACATTTCTACACAGCAGCTGAGGACAGGAGTCAAATCTGTCTGAATGATCAGGATATGACTGATCCTTCTTCACATGTGTCACCTTCCTGTTGTTGTCAGATAGTTTAAGTCGTCTGTGCATTGTGTTTGGATCCAGTTCCAGTTCACAGGCATCTGATGGAGAGAACAAGACACAATACATCTACAGTTCATCATCTGTTGATTTTTTTTTTTTTTTTTAAGATTTTGTTGGCATAGACGCCTTTATTAATCAGTAGATCGACAGGAAACATGGGAGGGGGGGGGGGTTACATGCAGCAAAGGACCGCCGATCGGGATTCGAACCGGAGTCCTCTGCGTATATGGCATGCACTCTAACCACTCAACCACCTGCGCACCACCATCAGTTGATTTATTAACAACTTTACTGACAATCACTGAAATTAAACCATTCAAACTTAAACCATCTCCATGACAACTGAGATACTCCATCACTGAGGGAGACCATGAGATGTGACTGAAAGCTTTGGACATACAGAGTAAGTGGACCTTTAGAACAGAATTCATTTCAATTTTTTCTAAGTTAACCTTCATTCCAGCTGCGTCTGATGTTTGTCTGAATGTAAATTCAACAGTAAAGTTTGAACATGAACAGTCAACATGACATGATATTTAGTAATACTATGAAGTTTGGTGTAAAGTGAAGGTCTTTGCACATCAAGTCTGTTATTTTCATCTCAAACTGTTTCAAACACATTTCTCTTTTAAAGTATGAACTGTAATGAACAGAAGGAAAACATTTTTTCAGGGATTCATTGGTTCAAGATAAATGTTAGTTTAGGCCACGCCCATTTCTGCTAAATTTATCCAGTTTCTCAAAGTTCTCATGAGTCAAACTGAAAACACACTCACACTTCCTGAGACCAGGTTTCAATGTCTGCGGTCCACCATGTTCCATCCTGGAGGAAGAGACAAAGACACAATCAGCTTCATACACCTTCACTCATATCCAGGCCAGGTGACAGTCTTGCCTGGGCCCGGGACGAGATAATCTTAGATGGGCCCCCCTGCACCCGGATCTCTCCTTTTCCCTTTCTCTTCCTCTCCTCAGTGTTGGGGAAGCTACTTTGCAAGCGTAGCTTGTTAAACTACATGTAGTTCAGCCTGGCAGTAGTTTGCTAAAAAAAAGTAGCTTTAGCAACTATTTGTACTCATTTAACTCAGCGTTAAATAAATCAACATGTGGTGTATATGAAACAAAATATAATAGCCTACAAAAAAATCACATGCCAGCAGAAATATGCCTCTCAACTCAGTTTATTTTTTTAAAGAAAAAAAGCTGACATTTTTGGTCAACATACTGTAGGTTCACCACAGACATGTTGGGTAATCTATAGATATGTTGGCTAACATAAAGAGGAAATGAAAATCATACCCCAATACCCACATGTAAATCAGAAATGTAATTCAGTCAACAAAAAATAAAATAAAAAACACAAAGAGGTAGACATATTGTAGATCTGTGTGTCTTGAACAACGATGTTGGCATGTCATGACATGATTCATGCCTTTTTTCAAAGAGAGTCCTGGAACACAATAATGGTAAAATAAAATGTATATTTATTATATACGTAGGTCTTTTTTAAATAAAAAATATTTCATGTGGCTCGCAGGTGGTCAAGTGGTTAGAGCACATGTCATATACACTGTTAAATAAAAGGCGTCTATGCCAACAAAATCTTTAAAAAAAAATAAATAAATAATAATAATAATAATAATATTTCATGTTATTAACCAAAATTGTAGTTTGTAAATTGAGTCGTTCAACTAAAAAAATGACCCAAAAAGTAGTTGAAATACTTGATGCAGCACAAAATATGAATGTAGTTTAACTATCAGCAAGTTACAGCAAATTGTAGTTAAGCTATGTAGTTCAAGTCTCCCAACACTGCCTCTGCTCTGCTCTTTCTCTCCTGTTCCTCCTACTTCTACTCTATCAGACTCGGTCATTTTATTTGGCCATAATGCAGCATCGCTGAAATTAAATGTCTGATCAGTCTCTGATCCATCCTGCTCAGACTCTCTGACGGGGCAGCGGCCCCTCCTGCATCACTCCCTCTGTCACATGACTGCAGCTGGATCTCTCTCCTCTCTGTCTCATCCTTTCTGACGGAGCTACCAAACTCAACTGTTTCTGTCAAAGATAACCACAGACTGTATAAAAGAAATGGACGTAACATCCGTGACGTCACCCATTGGTTTGTGGACTGCTGCTCGGAAGCCAATAGTTTCTAATCTAGGCAGCGCCATCTTGAACATTTCAGGTGCATGCTGGGAAAAATAAAAAGACGGATTCTACTTATATGGGCATGAGGCAGGGCCATGGGCGGAGTGGGGAGGTTGCTATGGTTGCGAGGGCTGGATCTCGAGGACATTGTGCACGCAGCATGCCTGCCTACCCACTGCTACCCACACACCCACAATCTGACCGCATAAAGGAGGGAAAACCAAGTTAGCTCCCACAATTTGAGGTAAACTTCACAGCCAAGTGTTAAAGTAGCTTAGCAACGTGACATAGCTAATTGCATACATGTATACAATCAGCAAGTATTATGAGAGAAGTAACGTTAATTACGTGTGTAATATAACATTGAAGCTAATGTTAAATGCTAATTTTAAATGTATTGATCTGCTGTTGACAGTAGTTCAAAAGCTAACGTTAGCACATGAGTAGGTGGAAAATAGCTTACTGAACTAAAGTTATCATTGGGTGTTTTTAACTTATCATATACTGTTAAGGGCAGCAGGTACACACAAAGTAACATTACTTCACTAAGGTTATTTTTTGCGAGTCTTGTTCATTTCATAGTCAAAAGCAATAGATCTATTGGAATTATTTCTTTATTTTTCAGGAAGAAAATATCCTGAGCATTATGGCATGTGGACCTGAGAAACACAGAGAAGTGAGTATTATTTACTTGTTAGTTAGTTACTTGAGTGTGAGTTATTATTGCTATTTAATGTATAACAGTAAAACCGTTTGTACAGCTAATTGAAGGGAATAATGTATTTATATATAAGTTAACTGTGTGGAGCTAATCTATTAAAAATGTTATTTCCTTTTTGTCTCTATAGTTTATAATCTGATACATTTCTCTTTATAATGTTTTTTCTCCATCCAGTGAATGTATGGATCATTGGTGACAGCTACGTCCGGCATGGGGCTGAGAGAGCTGCAGAGACCATGGGGCACAACCTTGGTGACAACAAGGTCATTTCAATGTGGATACCTTTCAAATTACAGACCAAGAAAGACAGACTTTAGTTGAGAAATGGTGGATTACATTGGATTATATACCTATAACAGTTTGTTAGGATAGGTGCATATCTTAAGTCTGCCTCAATGAGAACTATTGTGTATGGACTCATCAGTGCAATGTACTGTACATTTACTATGAAACTGAGAATATCCAAGCAAAACTGGTATTTTAACTAAACTATCTCTGACTGAATTGAATATAACTGAATTGTAAATCCAGATAAATGTGCCAGATTGAGCCTTACAGCCAGTTTTCATCTCTAGTCTCTGACCATACCTGAGAGTGTCCACCTGTCTGTCCATACCTGAGAGTGTCCACCTGTCTGTCCATACCTGAGAGTGTCCACCTGTCTGTACATACCTGAGAGTGTCCACCTGTCTGTCCATACCTGAGAGTGTCCACCTGTCTGTCCATACCTGAGAGTCTCCACCTGTCTGTCCATACCTGAGACTGTCCACCTGTCTGTCCATACCTGAGAGTCTCCAGTCTCCAGTGTGGATCCTCTAGTCCAGCAGACAGAAGCTTCTCTCCTGAGTCTCCTGGATGATTGTAACTCAGGTCCAGCTCTCTCAGATGGGAGGGGTTGTAGCTCAGAGCTGAGGCCAGAGAAGCACAGCCTTCCTCTGTGATCAGACATCCTGACAGACTGAACACACACACAACAGTTTGCTCTAATGAGCTTAAAAACATTCTCAACTTAAAGTCTGTGTAAAGTCAGAATAAATATGTGTTCTATCACAGAAAAGTGTGTTGTTAACCACCCTGCCAAATTTGATTAAAAAAAAAAAAATCACCAAATATATGAAATTAGGCTTCAAAGTTGTGTAAAAATCAGCCTCTTTCTCTGTTCCCAAACACCGTGGGAGTGCCCGCCGTGTTCGCTGAAGCCCCGCCCCCTACCAAGTGTCACCTGTCAATCAAAGTCACCACCTCTACCCAAGACATGGACGGTAGCTTTCTGCTGCTAACTCAGCTGCTAGCTCGGCTACTAGCTCAGCGCCTAGGTGGGCAGCTAACTCAGCTAACTGGCTAACTGTAGACTGTAGTAGTCGTGGTGTGTGCTGAATGTATTTATACCTCTACAGCAGCAGGGGCGGGTTTATGCTAATCACTAAATCCTGGACACAGAAATCTTGAAACACAGTTTGTGAAGCCTAGCTCCACAATTCAAATCTAAACAGTATGTTGTGCTTCAGGCCTTCATGTTTTCACACTCAGTGCCCCCTGCTGTATGTTGGTGTCATACAGGATTAGTAGTAGGAGAGAAACAACATGTTCCTGCTGGAGGCTGCAACTGCTGAAGCTCAGAGTTTAATCTGATGCCATTCTGTTATTACTTTGGCAGAAGAAATGCCTTTAAAGCTAAATATTGTTTGACAGCATTCCTAAAGACAGTAATTCTGTGTTGTACAGTATATATTTTTGTTATTCTTTTCATTATACTAGATTTTCATGAATTCATGCACATTGAGTTTTCATTGAAGATTAAATGACAAACACTGTTCAAAACTAAAGGGAACACTTAAATCACACATCAGATCTTGATGAACAAATGATTCCAGTGTAAAATCTTCACTGATGTAAATTGTATTATTAGTTAAGAATACCCCCCCCCTTGTATGCACTCCCAACAACATGTGGGCATGTTGTATTGGGGGTACATCAAAACTACAATACCCTACTGTCACATCCTGTCTGTACTTTCTGTTGTGTTCGTTTCTGTCTTATTTTGAAAGATTTTCTCCTTGTGTGTGTGGTTGTTTTTACTTCCTGTGTTTTCTCGCCTTAGTTGATTTCCTTATGTGTTTCATCTGTGTCCTGTTTGTGTCACCCTTTGTCTATAAAGGTTTTGGTTAACGGTTCAGTCGCTGTTCGATCCTCGGTGTTGATTTTGCATCTGTTTTGGTTCAGTTTGTTCGAGTCTTGTGACACCCTCCTCCAGTCTAAGTCTTCACCAGGAATCATTGAGTGAAGCCATTGTCAGTGGTTATGAACATTCAACTGGCTACACTTAAGTGTTCAAGTGTCTTAGTGCTTCTGATTTCAAAGAGTTTATGTGTGAAGTTTTCAATAATCTGGTTTTCACTTTTTCAAAAATGTTTCCTCCAAGTTTGAATACTTTACACAGACTTCTGGACTATGGCAGTGTTAGATTCAAGAAGCTAAATTATATTGCTGCTTAAACTAATCACAAGAAACTGTATGAACAATAATATGCTAACTTACACAAACAGTATGCTGTTTTTATTATATCATTAATCTTTATCATTTAAAATTTGTAGTTAGTTAAATTACCATATTTTACACCATTCAGAAACATGCTGTCAGATACCACCTAAAATCAGGTTGGACGTTCCTGCTTGGTGGCATCAGATGTACCGATACATACGATTTAGGTCAGAGGAACATGAGTTCCAGTCAATGGCTTCAATGCCTTCATACAGGAACTGCCTACACAATCTGTACACATGGACAGATTGACATGCCTAAAGGTTAAATGACTTGGTGTTATACTATGATGATTAAGTGTTCCCTATATATTATTTTTGAGCAGTGTATATCCTGACTCATGTTGGCGTGAAAGGAGTTTTACTTACTGTATACTTCATATTACAACACTTCAGCTCAGACAGTACTGTACAGTACAGTATTTTTTTGGTATAACATTTTTTTTCAAGTAAACTAAAAAGTAGGGTAGGCCAAAATATTACTTTATATACACAATAATAAAAATGACCTGAGAGTTTCCAGTCCGCAATGTGGACTCTCCAGTCCAGCAGAAAGCTGCTTCACTGCTGAATCCTGCAGGTCGTTGTTACTCAGGTCCAGATCTCTCAGACTGGAGGACTGGGAGCTGAGAACTGAGGACAGAGCTGCACAGCTTCTCTCTGAGAGGTTACAGCCACTCAACCTGAAGAAGAATCAGCAGAACAAACAAAAACAATTGCATCATTACTTTTCTTCACTGAGTAAAGTTTTAACTCCATTAATGAATAGTTCTGTGTGCACCTACAGAGCTTTGTTGGAGGCTTTGACCACTGGCAGCAGCCTCAGAAGAGCCTCCTCTGAAGCAGAGTATTTCTTCAGGTCAAACACGTCCAGATCTTTTTCTGATGACAGTAAGATGAAGACCAGAGCTGACCACTGAGCAGGAGACAGTTTATCTGTGCAGAGACTTCCTGATCTCAGGTACTGTTGGATCTCCTCCACTAGAGAACCATCATTCAGTTCATTCAGACAGTGGAACAGATTGATGCTTCTCTCTGCAGACACATTCTCACTGATCTTCTTCTTGATGTACTTGACTGTTTTCTGATTAGCCTTTGAGCTACTTCCTTTCTGTGTCAGCAGACCTTGTAGGAGAGTCTGATTGGTCTGCAGTGAAAGACCCAGGAGGAAGCGGAGGAACAAGTCCAGGTGTCCATTTGGACTCTTTAAGGCCTCGTCCACAGCACTCTGGTGGAGTGTTGGTTCAGGTTTGTCTTTAAAGACTTTAGACAACCTGGATGTTGTTTGTGTTCCTGTCAGCAGATTGACTCCAGAGTTGATGAATGTCAGATGGACATGAAGAGCAGCCAGAAACTCCTGAACACTCAGATGGACGAAGCAGAACACCTTGTCCTGGTACAGCCCACTCTCCTCTTTAAAGATCTCTGTGAACACTCCTGAGCACACTGAGGCTGCTCTGATATCAATGCCACACTCTGTCAGGTCTGATTCATAGAAGATCAGGTTGCCTTTCTGCAGCTGCTCAAAAGCCAGTTTTCCCAGAGACTCAATCATCTTCCTGTTCTCTGGACTCCAGTGTGGATCTGTCTCAGCTCCTCCATCATACTTGACTTTCTTCATTTTGGACTGAACCACCAGGAAGTGGATGTACATCTCAGTCAGGGTCTTGGGCAGCTTTCCTCCCTCTCTGCTTTTCAACACATCCTCCAGAACTGTAGCAGTGATCCAGCAGAAGACTGGGATGTGGCACATGATGTGGAGGCTTCGTGATGTCTTGATGTGGGAGATGATGGTGCTGGCTTGCTCCTCATCTCTGAATCTCTTCCTGAAGTATTCCTCCTTCTGTGGGTCAGTGAACCCTCTGACCTCTGTCATCATGGCGACACACTCAGGAGGGATCTGATTGGCGGCTGCAGGTCGTGTGGTTATCCAGAGGCGAGCAGAGGGAAGCAGTTTCCCCCTGATGAGGTTTGTCAGCAGCACATCCACTGAGGTGGACTCTGTAACATCAGTCAGGATCTCAGTGTTGTGGAAGTCCAGAGGAAGTCGAAACTCATCAAGACCGTCAAAGATGAACACAACCTGGAACTCTTCAAACCTGCAGATTTCTGCTTCTTTGGTTTCAGTAAAGAAGTGATGAACAAGTTCCACCAAGCTGTACTTTTTCTCTTTCACCACATTCAGCTGTTTGAAAGTGAATGGAAATGTGAAGTGTATGTCCTGGTTGGCTTTGTCTTCAGCCCAGTCCAGAGTGAACTTCTGTGTTAAGACTGTTTTCCCAATGCCAGCCACTCCCTTTGTCATCACTGTTCTGATTGGTTCATCTCTTCCAGGTGAGGCTTTAAAGATGTTTTCGTGTCTGATTGTTGTTTCTGGTCTGTTTGGTTTCCTGGATGCTGTTTCAATCTGTCTGACCTCATGTTCATCATTGACCTCGGCAGTCCCTCCCTCTGTGATGTAGAGCGGTGTGTAGATCTGATTCAGAAGGGTTGGGTTTCCTGCTTTAGCGATCCCCTCAAACACACACTGGAACTTCTTCTGCAGGTTAGACTTGAGTTTACGTCGACACTTTGCAGCACGAGCTCCTGAATGAACAAACAACAAATGAAATCAGTGAGTGGATCCCACAGAAAGTCTAGAAATATGAACATGTAAGTGTGTCTGTGTAGTTTTTCCTCCTCCATCAGTTTTATTCAGCTCATCAGTGGAGGACAAACAGCCTCTGATCTGATGCCGATGTGTGCAGCATATTTACAGCAGAGTTTGAAATATAAACCTCTCCCATGTTGCCTCCATTTCCTCTCCATCATGTTAAATCTGTTCAAATCCTCTTACTGCTCTGCAGACGCTCAGCCAGCTCCTCCTGCTTCATTCTCCTCAGGAAGTGCACTGTGATCTTCAGAAATGCATCTCTGCTGCTCCTCCTCTGCTCTTCCTCCTCACCGTCCAACACCTCCTCATCCTCACTCTGACTCTCTAAGCATTCTGGGTCATCTGGACTCAGACCCCTCTGGACTCTCTTCAGCTCGTTCTTCACAAAAGTGACGATGTTCTCCTCCAGCAGCTGGAACAGAAAGATAAAGTGAACATTTCATTTAAACTGGTAGAACACAACATGTGATTCATGTGTCAGTCTGAAGGCCTGCTGGTCTAAACAGAGCAGCATGGACACTGTTAGGACCTGAATGCTACTTTAGTATTTCATCTGTGGTTGATGGAGTTAATAGTAAAAGGTGTGTTTGTACATGTACACACCATAAATATGGAGTCCAGCTGTGTTTGATGCTGCTGTGCAGACTGATCACTGGGAACCTCTGAACTCTGCTGCTGAACTCTGTGGAGAAAACATCACGTATAAGAACATTTAATATTGCACACAGCTTTTTAAAGATGTTCTGTCATGATAACTAAATTAACTGTAAATGCTGCTCTGATTACTGGATGTCAAGTTTTTACCTTCCATCAGCAGGTTGTCCATCTTTAAACACAAGAGGAAGATACATAGACCGGTCACTCTTCATGGACACACAGCTGGGTTCAGGAGAGTCTGCTCTCTGCTGCTGCATCCTGATACTAATAATGAAGTGACAAAAGCATGAAGTTAACAACAAAGATATTCAGGTTTGAAAGCCAGAATTAACAGAGTGACTGTTGTGGCTGCCACTGTGTGCTGTTCCTGTCTCTTTCTGTTCCTCTTGTTACCTGTTCCTGCTGGTTTGAAATTAATTTGAACTGCTTCTCCTTTATGGTCTGTAAGACTGTCTGTTTCCACTGAACCTGTCTGTGTTGTTTATGCCTGGTTCACCTGCTCCGCCCCACATAACACAGGAGGTTTAATCAGTCCAAACAGCCAACCAACAAGTTTTAAATTCTTACCTTTCATCAGCAGGTTGTCCATCTTTAAACACAAGAGGAAGATCCATAGACCCGTCACTCTTCATGGACACACAGCTGAGTTCAGGAGAGTCTGCACTCTGCTGTTGCATCCTGATACAAACAAACAATTAACAAATCAAAGAGTTTAAAAAGATGAATTTTCAGCAAACTGTCAGCAGCTGAAGTTTTAGAAGCAGAATGAAAATCAGTAAGAAGACAGTGGATGAGAAACGTTCTCCTGTTCATCAAAATGTCATCTGATGAAAGATGCTGTCTCATCTTAGTTGATTAGTTGACTAATCAGTGGTTGAGCTCTTTGTTAATTCACAAAGTTAGTAGTTCATTCTGACTTATTGTGACTTATCATTCAGTAGTTGAGTGTCAGATGTGACAGTGAGTGTGAATAATGATGGTGGAGTGATGTGAGTGGAGAACAGTGATGGACAGTTAGAGATCCTCATCTCACCTCTGAGCTTTGGTCTGGCTGTCATGTTCCTCACACAGAGAGCTTTTAGAGGGAGAGACTCCCTCCTCTCTGTCCTCACACTGATCCATAGCAGAGAAACACCTTCACACAAACACAACAACATGCTCATTCATTACAAGATGATTAAAAAGCTGAATATCATGAATGAAAACAGTGTTTCTGTGACCTTCTTTTAACAGATTTAATTGTATATTGTTATATGTGTTGTAGATTTTTCAGTGGAGATAGTAGACAGAAGTCCAGGATGGCTTGCATTGAAAAGGTATATTAGCTTAATCAAGAAGAAGTGAAAGAATAATCAGTACATGTTCTGGTCTGAGGCTCCCTTCAAGTCTGAAGTTTCTGTCCTCTGGGGAAAGTCTTAAACCACACACATAATGCCACAGGTTGAGCCAGCCAAATATGTGCAGATCCAACACATTTACATCAAGATAACTGAATGGAGGTGACCGTTAATATGAACATGACCAATTAAACACACAAATACTGACTTCAAGAAACAGTTTTACAAAAATAAAAGTCAATCACTTTGGCCTGTTTATCTGAAATCTAGTACAATGAATGTCATCGTACCCAAACCCTTTAACACCCAGTTTCGGTTGTTAGGTGAGGTGGTTAACACTTTTCTATTAAAGACGGGTTTATGTGAATGCATCAGTAGTTATTCATTTATAAGCACATATGTTTATACTCCAAAACTCTCTTTACTTTTATTTAAAACACACATATTACACCTGAAACAAAACAACAATGATTTAACTGAAATGGACCGCTATATTAACTCAGACCGGGTTCAGTTCACGCTAAGTTTCAATTAAACCTTTTAAAAGAACACAGTAACTTTACATGTTTAATACAGTGTGTAGCTGTGTCGTTCTTAGTGTGGAGCCTTTTACAGACCTATAATAATATGCAGATCCAATGTCTCTTATTTTATGGTGAATAGGACACACCGGTGTATAAGACTGACTCCACTTTTAAATTAAAAATACTGTGTTAAAGGTGCATCTTTTTACGATATTGAAAATAATCTTTATATTATATTGAGTACATACTGTTTATTACACGTTCATACTCATATAACTCATTTTATAGTATTAACAGTCAGTGAAAGTTTACATAGTTCTATCATATTGGAACAATGCAGTACAGTAGTAATATTAATATCAATGCACATTATTATTTCTTAAGCTGTAACATGACACATCACTATAACTACCATCTCTACTGTTATCACATCATTTTAACACATGCTGACACAAACATAAGGACACATATGGACACACAGCTGGGTTCAGGAGAGTCTGCTCTCTGCTGCTGCATCCTGATACTAATAATGAAGTGACAAAAACATGTAGTTAACACCAAAGAAATTAAGGTTTGAAAGCCAGAATTAAACAGAGTGACTGTTGTGGCTGCCACTGTGTGATTCCCTCATCAGTTCCTCAATACATCTACTGTCTGTTCCTGTTCCTCTTGTTACCTGTTCCTGCTGGTTTGAAACTAATTTGAACTGCTTTTTCTTTATGGTCTGTGAGTCTGTCTGTTGGTTTCTAAGCATTAAAGCTGTTTCCATTGAACCAGTCTGTGGTGTTTGTGCCTTGTTCACCTGGCCCCACATTAAACAGGTGGTTTATTCCCAAACATCCAACCAACATGTTTTAAATTCTTACCTTTCATCAGCAGGTTGTCCATCTTTAAAGTAAATAGGACGATCCATAGAGTCATCACTCTCCATGGACACACAGCTGGGTTCAGGAGAGTCTGCACTCTGCTGCTGCATCCTGATACAAACAAACAATTAACAAATCAAAGAGTTTAAAAAGATGAATTTTGACCAGACTGTCAGCAGCTGAAGTTTTAGAAGCAGAATGAAAATCAGTAAGAAGACAGTGGATGAGAAACATTCTCCTGTTCATCAAAATGTCATCTGATGAAAGATGCTGTCTCATCTTAGTTGATTAGTTGACTAATCAGTGGTTGAGCTCTTTGTAAACTCACAAAGTTAGTAGTTCATTCTGAGTTATTGTGACTTATTATTCAGTAGTTGAGTGTCAGATGTGACAGTGAGTGTGAATAATGATGGTGGAGTGATGTGAGTGGAGAACAGTGATGGACAGTCAGAGATCCTCATCTCACCTCTGAGCTTTGGTCTGGCTGTCATGTTCCTCACACAGAGAGCTTTTAGAGGGAGGGACTCCCTCCTCTCTGTCCTCACACTGATCCATAGCAGAGAAACACCTTCACACAAACACAAACAACATGCTCATTCTTTACAACAAGGTGATTAAAAAGCTGAATATCATGACTGAAAAGAAGTTTTCAACACTTTTTCTGTCACTTTCTTTTAACACATTTAATCGTATATTGTTATGTGTTTGTAAATATGCGGCCCATACATCAGTATGGGTACATTAGAGTAGACAGGGTTGAAAAGGTTTATTAGCTTCATCAAGAAGTGAATGAATAATCAGTACATGTTCTGTTCTGATGCTCCCTTAAAGTCTGAAGTTTCTGTCCTCCAGAGAAAGTCTTAAACCACACACATAATGCCTCAGGTTGAGCCAGCCAAATATGTGCAGATCCAACACATTTACAGCATATAGAAATTAGTCTACAGATAAGAACAGTGCTTAGACACAACTCAGGCCCTTTGTCCTCCATCCCACAGCTTCACCATATCAACCTCTGACTACAGTTACGTCTACTTCGTTCAGAGAGAGACATGAAAAACACACATCTGACCTCTGCTGCTACAGCAACACTATCAGGGTGCCTCCTGTTTTCCCCAAAAGGAGCAGACTCACTGCCTACTACTATCTCAAGGGGAGACCGTGTCTTCCAGTCAAGATTTAATGTGGCCTTGCGATGACGGCAAAGACTAGACCCAGTACATGATGGGAAATTCCCTAACTCTATGGTTTTATTACCTGTAAATCATTAACCATAATGTTTATTAGGTTCAAGATAACTGAATGGAGGTGACCGTTAATATGAACATGACCAATTAAACACACAAATACTGACTTCAAGAAACAGTTTTACAAAAATAAAAGTCAATCACTTTGGCCTGTTTATCTAAAATCTAGTACAATGAATGTCATCGTACCCAAACCCTTCAACACCCAGTTTCGGTTGTTAGGTGAGGTGGTTAACACTTTTCTATTAAAGACGGGTTTATGTGAATGCATCAGTAGTTATTCATTTATAAGCACATATGTTTATACTCCAAAACTCTCTTTACTTTTATTTAAAACACACATATTACACCTGAAACAAAACAACAATGATTTAACTGAACTGGACCGGTATATTAACTCAGACCGGGTTCAGTTCACGCTAAGTTTCAATTAAACCTTTTAAAAGAACACAGTAACTTTATATATTTAATACAGTGTGTAGCTGTGTCGTTCTTAGTGTGGAGCCTTTTACAGACCTATAATAATATGCAGATCCAATGTCTCTTATTTTATGGTGAATAGGACACACCGGTGTATAAGACACACTTCACTTTTAAATTAAAAATACTGTGTTAAAGGTGCATCTTTTTACGATATTGAAAATAATCTTTATATTATATTGAGTACATACTGTTTATTACACGTTCATACTCATATAAATCATTTTATAGTTTAGCAGTCAGTGAAAGTTTACATAGTGCTATCATATTGGAACAATGTGCAGTACAGTAGTAATATTAATATCAATGCACATTATTATTTCTTAAGCTGTAACATGACACATCACTATAACTACCATCTCTACTGTTATCACATCATTTTAACATCTGCTGACACAAACATAAGGACACATATGGACACACAGGTGGGTTCAGGAGAGTCTGCTCTCTGCTGCTGCATCCTGATACTAATAATGAAGTGACAAAAACATGTAGTTAATGTTACACCACTACAACACAACGACGTGGTGTGGTAAACGTTACTTTTATTTTCACAGCGGTACTGGCAAAAACACAACAACATGTCGGAAAGTCTCTGTACGCGCGCTCGCTTTCTTTCTTCTTTCCCAGAATGCCGTACACCACAAACACTTCCTCTTTGGCCTAACCTGGCAGTATTCTGCTAGAAACACACTCACACTGCCCCCTGCTGGCTATAATCTAACAGGGCGCTACAATCCTCCCCTGCTAAACACATGTTGTCCTCAACATTAGCATTTATAGTGCAGTTTGATTAAAGAATGTGGCAGAAATATTCAACTAATAACTACATCTGAAGATAACATTTTCAATTCAACATGTTACACAATGACAATACCTTTCTATTGAAAGTTATAAAGAAATTAATGGATTAAAGTGCATTTAAATGGTTTTACCATAAGTATACAGTACAATTATATACTATGTGATCTCTTCACACTTTACTCTTACAGAAACACTTCAGTGTCTAGTCTACTTCTGAGTAGTTGTAACAAAAGTACAGTACCATATTTATGCTTTGAGACAAAAATAATTTCCATTTTCTCACTATGTACTCCATGGAGACTTTCCACTAAAACTTGTCTACTGAAATTATTCCATTTACATCTTTTAATGTCATAACTAATCTTTACCATATGGGTTGTGAATAGAACTTCTGTTCATTAACATAAACAATGCAGTAATAACACTTCATCTGTACTGTGTTTCTTACATCTTGAAAAACAAAACTCTTTTTATGTTCATCTTACTTCAGTCTGTATTGTCCTGTGGCACACATATGGACAGTAGCAACTCAGTTCACAAACTTATGTGCTCATGTGTCCATTTTTTTCAAATATTGACCACAGTTCATAATAAACAAAACACTTCTTTCAGTAGTATCCCGTAGGAACAAAAGTAGGACCAACCAGGTGTGCTCCAAACATCTGTGGAAGGAGCCAGGGCACACTACATTGTCCATACATGGGTGCCAGTGTATCAACATACATGGAGTTAGTGTGAGGCCCCACCACACGATGAGTGGGTCGGCCTAATGAGTCATATGTCAGTGTCTCTCGAGGTCTTCTCTCCCTCTGTGACCTGCGTGGCAGAGTGTCAGGGGACTCTGGCTCCTGTGTGCTGGGCAGGTCTACAGAAGGAACAGTTTGTGTAATCTCAAGAGTGTCATGTCCAGTGGTGACATTTTCAGTCACATCATTGTCCACAAGCATTTCCATATTGAACTCCTCTTCTTCAGCATGAAGTTCAGGCTGAGGTTCTGGTTCAGGAGTAACAGGAGGTGCAGCACTTTGCTCCCTATGCTCCTCATGATGATGATGGTGCCTCAGTTTGTGAGCCCAGAAACAAGCCTCCTCATCTGAACTCTCTGAGTCCTCTGATGTTTCCTTTGGTTTACTGTTCTTGTGTTTCCTCTCTTTTTGAATCTGAGGATTTTGTCTTTTCACAGTGCTTTGAGCTGATTCCTGAAGTGGCAAAGCATTGCATGGCATCAGCATGTTACGATGGAGAACTTTGCCCCTTCCTGTGCCACGTTCGGGTTTTACCTCATAAACTGGGCTGTCTTCCCCCTTACGAGAGACCACTATGTGTATTTGACCCTCCCAATATGAACGCAATTTACCTGGTCCTCCTCGCTCTGACATATTCCTAACGAGGACTCTGTCACCTGGGGAAAGCACTGAACTCAGTCTTTTTTTATCATAATATGTTTTTCCTCTCACATTAGTCTTTTTAATGGTTTTGGATGCTATGTCGTATGCTTCTTTCATCTGCTGTTGCCATCTTTGAGCATATTCCTGATGTGAAATAAATCCTTCCTTTTCATTTATTCCAAACATCAAATCAATAGGCAAACGGGGATGTCTACCGAAGAGCAGGTAAAAAGGAGAATATCCAGTTGCCTCGCTCGTGGTGCAGTTGTAGGCGTGAACAACTTTACCAACATAGTCACTCCAATTTCCCTTTTTTTCCTCGTCCAAGGTCCTCAGCATCGACAACAACGTGCGATTAAATCTTTCAGCTGGGTTCCCTTGCGGATGATAGGGAGTTGTCTTTGAGTTTGTCATGTCCGTGTATTTTTGCAGCTGTCTGAACAAGTGGTTCTCAAATTCTCTACCTTGGTCATGGTGTATTTTTGCAGGAAAACCGAATTTGAGTGAAAAATCATTAAAGATTTTTTCTGCTGCTGTCTTGCCTGACTTGTTACGGGTTGGATAAGCCTGAGCAAATTTAGTGAAGTTGTCAATGATCACTAAAATATATTCATACCCTCCCCTGCTTTTTTCAAGGTGAAGATAGTCAATGGAAACCATTTCAAAAGGAGCTGTAGCAGGTAAGTGACACATGGGGGCTCTGCTATACACTGTGGGTTTTTTCTGGATGTTACATTTACAAACTTTTGTTATGAAAAACTCAATGTCTTTTTGCATCCCAGGCCAATAAAACCTTTGCCTAGCAAGGTTTACCACCCGCTCTACCCCTAAGTGTCCCATCTCACAGTGAAGGTACTTGTAAACAAAGTCTTTGTACTCTTCTGGAAGCACGATTTGAGTGAAAGTCGACGTTTTACGTTGCAACAGACCCTCCTGGGAAACATACAGTCTCCTCCATTCATGAAGCAACTGTTTGGTTTTCACTGTTTCTCTGCTCATGACACTTTTGTCTGGTTTTTGACCAGATGCCTTCCACTGGAGAACACGGGATATGACAGAGTCTCGTAACTGTGCTTGCAGTAACTCTTGATGTGTTACTTTTACATCTGGCTGATTTACAGCTGTTAACTCCTGCACATGTGGACTGCAGGAAATGACTGAGATCCAGTCCACTTCCTGTTGTTTCAATGTTTCAACTGTGCTAAATATCACACTCAAAGCTTCAGGGGAGCACTGCTCTGTGCACTCGCTCATATAAGAGTCCATATTCACAGGCGCGCAAGATAGGAAATCTGCGTCCACGTTAGCTTTCCCTGGGCGATACTTGAGTGTTATGTTGAAGTCAGCAAGCTCGGACACCCAGCGATGTCCGGTGGCATTTAATTTAGCTGTGCTCAAAACATATGTGACTGGATTGTTGTCACTGTATATTGTTACAGAGGGCGCATAAAACAAATAGTCTCTAAATCTATCTGTAACGGCCCATTTGAGCGCTAAAAACTCAAGCTTACCTGAATGTAAGCGATAGTTTTTTTCTGCAGGTGTCAATGTCCGTGAACCGTACCCAATAACTCTGAGCCTGCCTTCCTGCCTCTGATACAAGACCGCCCCCAGCCCCTGTTCCGATGCGTCGATGTGAAGAATGAAGGGATCCTCAAACCTTGGATAAGCCATAACAGGTGGGTTAGTCAAAACATCAATTAAGTAGTTCAAGGCTGTTTGATGAGTGTCAGTCCACACTATTTTGTGATGTGGGGGGAGCTGTCCTGCCCCTGCTGACCGGAAGGTGGGTTTTGATCCAGTAGTTTGGGCTCCGCCTCCTGAGAGAAGATCATACAAGCATTTAGCATGACGAGAGAAGTCCTGCACATAACTCCTATAATAACCTAGAAAACCAAGAAGTTTGCGCAGTTCTTTGATGTTAGTTGGGGGTTTTGTCTTTAATGCTTGTACAGTCTCTATTTCTTTATTGTCCATTTTGTAGCTTTCAGCTGAGATCACTTTACCAACATAACGGACTTCATTTTTGAACAAGTCACACTTGTCTGGTCTCAATTTTATTCCACAAGCTCGCTGTTGTTTGAGGACAGATCTCACATCTTCTACATGCTGCGTGAAAGTTTTGCTATAGACCAGCACATCATCTAAGTATGGAATACATATTTTGTCTCTGAGACCTTCAAGGCTCTCCTCCATACTACGCTGAAAAGCGGAGGGTGCATTTGTGAGGCCAAATGGGATCCTGTTCCATTCGTACAGTCCCCACGGGGTGGTGAAGGCTGTGAGTTTCTTTGAGTCCTCGCTGACATTACCTTGATGGTAAGCTTTACCTTGGTCCAACACACTGAACCAAGCATTCCCTCCCAGACCATCAAGTATCTCCTGGATCCGTGGTATGGGATGTCTGTCTGGGATTGTTTTTTTATTAAGCCCCCTGTAGTCAATACAAAGTCTTAGACTCCCATCTCTTTTCCTCACGCAAACTACTGCAGCTGCATATGGGGAAGTAGATTTGCGGATGAAACCTTTATTCAGCAAGTCCTGGATGTGATTCTTGACCTCATCATACAATGGACGAGGTATGGCATTGTATGTTTTGGCTACTGGGACCTCATCAGTTAAATTAATGTC
This sequence comes from Scomber japonicus, assembly GCF_027409825.1. Taxonomy (NCBI): domain Eukaryota; kingdom Metazoa; phylum Chordata; class Actinopteri; order Scombriformes; family Scombridae; genus Scomber; species Scomber japonicus. The sequence continues at coordinate 40,179,975 of NC_070578.1, read as the reverse complement.
CATTTTTAGGTTTTCAATGTATCCAATGTCGTCTTTGTTCCTAGCAAATGTTGCTGATTCCTCTCTGAGCATTTGCTTGACCACTGCTTGCTGCTCACTGGTCAAGTGGTCCAGGCTGACAGGTGGATCAAAAAGTTTTTCATGGGGATCGTCCTGAGGTGGGTCTGCGGTGGAGCATGATGGAGTCTGGGGAGTTTCAACAGTTACTGAATTAACCTGTTGTTCCTCTGGCTGCACAAGATAACTGTCTGTTATTCTCTGTATGCCCCCTATCACAGTTTTGCCTGGCATTGTGATGTCATGTTGTGTGGCATTTTTCACAACAATGTTAACTTTACGTGTGGAACAGTTAACATTTAACAGCTGACAGTTAATTGTGAGTCCCTCGTCTACTGACAGATTTACCTCAGGTTCAAATAACATTTCAGCTTTCACTTTCAGATCTGTTTTGCAAGAACAGGTGATACACCTCATTTGTCCTGCTGGAACTACAGTAGCTGTGCGCCCTGTACTGACAATGTAAGGAACATTCTCAGTTGTAGCTCCCTGAATGACATTTAGTAGTGCTTCTACCTTTCCTGATCCTATCCTAAGTGAGTTTCTTAGCACTGCAATGATGTCACTCGGCTGGACCTGATCATTTTTGCTTAACAACATCTCAACAATGGCATTAAATCCTATGATGGGTCTCTGAACTATGTCCTTACTCACTAGCACTGGAACCAGTATATCATCAGACACTGCTGCTTTAACTTTTGGGTCACACAGACTGAAACTAACTGGTACCCAGCCCTGAAAGGGGATTTCTGAGCCATACATCCAGTAGTTCATCATCACTTAACAGTTCACTGATAGGACGGATTTCTGCATCAGGTAAGTTTTGGGATTTCCATGCCTCACTCATGATGGACACTTGTGCTCCGGTGTCCCACAAGGCTTGAGTCTTCACAGTGTTCATCTTGCACCAGACAAGACATTTTTTTCCGATAAGCTGTGCAACTCGTTTGCGTTTTGAACTGAGATTGTATGGGCCGGAGGGTTTCTCTTCTTTGAGCTCCACATGTGACTTTGAATGTGCTGTGGGGTGGCGAGTGGGTAATGTCTTTCTTAACCCCTTCATGGCACCCAAATTTACAGGTTCTGCTTGGGGGTTCAGTTTTGGGTCATGTTGGGACTTTAACTCTGAGGTCATGCCATGTCCCCCTGTCACAACCTCTGCGAGTTTTCCGACGACTTCTGTCTGCCCCCGACTCTGCACCCTTTAGCCCAATGTGTGTCACTACCGCACCTAAAACAATGGTTGCAGTCCTTTTTGTCCTGCTGACATGCTACACATTGTCTCTTAGGTCTCTTAAAAGCATTGGCTGGAGCTTTGGTATGACTGACATCACTGTTTTGCCTCCCACATTGGACAGTTTGCACAAGTGATGCTACTTGGCCTGTGAGTTCCCTTATTGCTGTGTTGCTCTCCTCTATTTTTGCAAATAAAGGATTTTCTCGAGTTGGTTTGCTTGGTTTAGCTGTTACTGTTGTTGTGTAAGAGTCATTATCATCACTTTGCTCTACTATGCTCAGACTTGCTCTATGAGTGGCTTTATTTGTGACTTTAATCTTTTGGACCCTCTCACTTTCATTATGCTGAGCTATCTGCATTTTCAGAAGAAGCAACTCATCACTACTGAGCTCATCCTGCAGATACATCCTCATTTCTGCTCTTATGTTGTCGTTTGATAAGCCTGTCATGATGGACTGGAAACACTGGCTTTGGACAAGTTCTCGGTTATATTTCAGGCCAGACTGGGCTCGCTCAGATGCAAATATAACTTTTTGTCGCAGATCAAGTACTCTGACCAGGAAGTCAAGTGCAGTTTCGCCAGGGCTCTGTACAGCTTTTGTCAGTTGTTGGTACAGTACAGTTGCATCCTTTTCAGCATAATGTGTTCTTAAGATTTGTCTGAGTGTGGCTAAAGTGAGATCTCTTTTTCCTTCCAGGTAACTTCTCAATTTCAAGCCAGGATTTACAGCACGAATCACAGCCTCCATTATTTCCATTTCCGTGTAGCCCTTCCTTAAACCCCCTTCAATCTGGTGTTCAAGACTGCTAAAGCTGAGGATGTCCCTTGATGTGGACTCACCAACATGTCCATTTATCCGGAAGTCCTTTCTGAAGCCACTGGAAGCACAGCAGCTGTTACTGAGGGAGTTTCTACCTCTGCGTGAAGTCACCTCCTCCCGCGCTGTCTCCGGAGCGGTGTGTGTCTCCAGCGTCGGCACGGGCGGTGTGCGGTCTCCCTGCTGTCCTTCCGACGTGGGCTGAGCTGCGCGAGCCGCCTCGACCTCACTCTCCTCCGCAGCCGCAGGTGCCAGGACGAACGGCGGTGCTTCCCCGTCGTCGGTCTCCCTCGGGCCCTCTCGCAGAGCGTCGAGTGCGTCGTTCAGCTCCAAAAGCACCGACATGCCTTCGTCCTCCCTCTCCAGAAAGTCCTCACGCTCACAAAACTTTGTGATATGCTTGACCAAAGCACGACGAGTCTTGTTTTTAATGTCTTCCGCTATTTTACAGAGCTCACAGACTCGGTGCAGTTCTTCCACAGTCAGTCCGAGCAGTTTCGCTTCTATCTCCATCAGTAGCTCTTCTCTGCATTCGGACATAATTGCGTAGCGTTTTATTCACTGTCAACACCATAGAAAAACAACAAAACGGGACGTGTCGACCTAGCTAGACTTCAACTGTTACCTTAAGCTACCGCTTCTTCAGTTGACTTGCTGCTCTCACACATGTCCGACGTCTTCAGTCTTTTTCCGTAGTTGAACAGAGTCGTCCGCCGCAAAATACACTTTCAAAAATCTCGGTGGGACCTCCAAATTGTTACACCACTACAACACAACGACGTGGTGTGGTAAACGTTACTTTTATTTTCACAGCGGTACTGGCAAAAACACAACAACATGCCGGAAAGTCTCTGTACGCGCGCTCGCTTTCTTTCTTCTTTCCCAGAATGCCGTACACCACAAACACTTCCTCTTTGGCCTAACCTGGCAGTATTCTGCTAGAAACACACTCACACTGCCCCCTGCTGGCTATAATCTAACAGGGCGCTACATTAACACCAAAGAAATTAAGGTTTGAAAGCCAGAATTAAACAGAGTGACTGTTGTGGCTGCCACTGTGTGATTCCCTCATCAGTTCCTCACTACATCTACTGTCTGTTCCTGCTGGTTTGAAACTAATATGAACAGCTTTTTCTTTATGGTCTGTGAGTCTGTCTGTTGGTTTCTAAGCATTAAAGCTGTTTCCATTGAACCAGTCTGTGGTGTTTGTGCCTTGTTCACCTGGCCCCACATTAAACAGGAGGTTTATTCCCAAACATCCGACCAACATGTTTTAAATTCTTACCTTTCATCAGCAGGTTGTTCATCTTTAATGTCAATAGGACGATCCATAGAGTCATCACTCTCCATGGACACACAGCTGGGTTCAGGAGAGTCTGCACTCTGCTGCTGCATCCTGATACAAACAAACAATTAACAAATCAAAGAGTTTAAAAAGATGAATTTTGACCAGACTGTCAGCAGCTGAAGTTTTAGAAGCAGAATGAAAATCAGTAAGAAGACAGTGGATGAGAAACGTTCTCCTGTTCATCAAAACATCATCTGATGAAAGATGCTGTCTCATCTTAGTTGATTAGTTGACTAATCAGTGGTTGAGCTCTTTGTTAACTCACAAAGTTAGTGAGTTATTGTGACTTATTATTCAGTAGTTCAGTGTCAGATGTGACAGTGAGTGTGAATAATGATGGTGGAGTGATGTGAGTGGAGAACAGTGATGGACAGTTAGAGATCCTCATCTCACCTCTGAGCTTTGGTCTGGCTGTCATGTTCCCCACACAGAGAGCTTTTAGAGGGAGGGACTCCCTCCTCTCTGTCCTCACACTGATCCATAGCAGAGAAACACCTTCACACAAACACAAACAACATGCTCATTCATTACAACAAGGTGATTAAAAAGCTGAATATCATGACTGAAAAGAAGTTTTCAACACTTTTTCTGTCACTTTCTTTTAACACATTTAATCGTATATTGTTATGTGTTTGTAAATATGCGGCCCATACATCAGTATGGGTACATTAGAGTAGACAGGGTTGAAAAGGTTTAATAGCTTCATCAAGAAGTGAATGAATAATCAGTACATGTTCTGTTCTGATGCTCCCTTAAAGTCTGAAGTTTCTGTCCTCCAGAGAAAGTCTTAAACCACACACATAATGCCTCAGGTTGAGCCAGCCAAATATGTGCAGATCCAACACATTTACAGCATATAGAAATTAGTCTACTGGTTTACAGATAAGAACAGTGCTTAGACACAACTCAGGCCCTTTGTCCTCCATCCCACAGCTTCATCATATCAACCTCTATCTACAGTTACCTCTACTCCGTTCAGAGAGAGACATGAAAACACACACCTGACCTCTGCTGCTACAGCAACACTATCAGGGTGCCTCCTGTTTTCCCCAAAAGGAGCAGACTCACTGCCTACTACTATCTCAGAGGAGACAGTGTCTTCCAGTCAAGATTTAATGTGGCCTTGCGATGACGGCAAAGACTAGACCCAGTACATGATGGGAAATTCCCTAACTCTATGGTTTTATTACCTGTAAATCATTAACCATAATGTTTATTAGGTTCAAGATGACTGACTGGAGGTGACCGTTAATATGAACATGACCAATTAAACACACAAATAATGACTTCAAGAAACAGTTTTCCAAAAATAAAAGTCAATCACTTTGGCCTGTTTATCTAAAATCTAGTACAATAAATGTACCCAATAAATACCCAAACCCTTTAACACCCAATTTCGGTTGTTGGGTGAGGTGGTTTACTACCGTAAAAAACGGTTCGTAGACGCAGTCTATTTTGGGCGCCGTCATGCTGGAAAAACAGTTTTCTGTTAAAGACTGGTTTATATGAATGCATCAGTAGTTATTAATTCATAAACACATATGTTTATACTCCAAAACTTTTTCAATTGACTTTAATTATCACTTTTCTGTACAACATGCAGAATTAACGGGTCATCAATAGTCGGTTTTCCGAAACAGCTGGGAGCGTGCAGCGCGTGTCTGACACCGCTGTTTATAGGAAGACTGGTTTATTCCAATGCATCAGTAGTTATTAATTTACAAGCACATATGTTTATACTCCAAAACTCTTTTTACTTTTATTTAAAACACACATATTACACCTGAAACAAAACAACAATGATTTAACTGAAATGGACCGGTATATTAACTCAGACCGGGTTCAGTTCACGCTAAGTTTCAATTTAACCTTTTAAAAGAACACAGTAACTTTACATGTTTAATACAGTGTGTAGCTGTGTCGTTCTTAGTGTGGAGCCTTTTACAGACCTATAATAATATCCAGATCCAACATCTCTTATTTTACAGGTGAATAGGACACACCGGTGTATAAGACACACTTCACTTTTAAATTAAAAATACTGTGTTAAAGGTGCATCTTTTTACAATATTGAAAATAATCTTTATATTATATCGAGTACATACTGTTTATTACATGTTCATACTCATAAATCATTTTATAGTTTAGCAGTCAGTGAAAGTTTACATAGTTCTAGAATATTGGAACAATGTGCATTACAGTAGTAATATTAATATCAATGAACATTATTATTTCTTAAGCTGTAACATAACACATCACTATAACTTCCATCTCTACTGTTATCACATCATTTTAACATCTGCTGACACAAACATGATGAAAACTGTCGGCTACGTTACCTTTAGATGCTGAAAATCATTTGAATGAAGCTGATGAGTGACGGTTAAATATATCAGCAGCTTCAACCAGCCTTTCTGCCATTTAAACAAACAGAAGAAGAAGAAACATGTAACTCACAGCAGCAGGTTTATAGGTCTGTTCGTTTACATACAGCCTGGAAATCTGATAACAGAACAGCAGCTCTGAACTTTGGACTCAAACATTAACAGACAGTATGAATCTTCATCAGCTATCATGTATCCTCATACACATGCTGTCCTCTGTAATGCTGCAAAAACCATACTGTCCTCATTGGTCGATCTACGATGTGACTGAAAACATCAGACAATAGATCATTAAAACAGCTCTGAACTTTGGTAGAACTCAAGTCAAACATTAACAGACAACAGTATGAATCTTCATCAGCTATCGCTTCATCAGTTATTATTAGAATCGTTAGCTGCTAGTAGATTTAAAAGTGTAAAAACATGAGTATGAAACAAACATATTAGGGAAGATACTGTATGTGCTCACTGACTGTTTTTGTTCTTTAAACTTGAACTAAATGACATCTGCACTGCAGGCACTAACAGCTACTAGATACTGCTCCAAGAAAACTTTATTTAGATGAACATCGGAGTACTTATACATAAATTCAGCCCAGAAAAGATAATTTCATGACTTCTACTGGAACGGATGGTTACATGGTAACCTAGGTTCTCTGCTGGAACTCAGTATATTTGTTAACCTTTCCCACTAGAACTAGAACCATCAGGTTTCTGCTCGTCCAAACTCTCCATTAAGACACAAAACCCTCATTTAAATACTGCTGTCTGCACCTGTTGTTTACACAATTATTCTCAAAACACATGCAAACTAAACGTGCAGTAAATTTGGCCCATTGTGTGAAGTATTATCCAGATAGTTTGTGTCTTTGCCAACTTTTATGGCAGTACGTAATGACGGCAGCGCTGCCTCACACACTGCCATAAAAGTTCCTCATAACATCCGGCCTCATCAGAGGTGATGGATGTGCTTTGGCCAACTCCGGCCTAGCTGCTGAGGTGCAGCAGGTGTGCTCACCTCTGGCGGTGGCGACCAGCCGGGCTTTGGCCTCCCTCTGGAGGATGAGTTGTCACCTCTGGCTGTCTCAGTCACGGCTGCAGAGGGAAGAGCGGTCCGTCTACTCAGGCTGCCCACAACAGCTGCCCCAGTGGGGTCAGTCTCCAAACATATGGAATATGTAGAATGGAGAGATAGTCTTCACACGAGAGAGAAACAATACTCTGACAGTCAGTGGTCTAAATGAAACCAGAGTGAAACCTCGTCCACCATCAACATTTAAACACAGGAAGCTGCTGTCACATCAAGTGATGATGATGATGATGATGATGATGATGATGATGATGATTCTGTCTATTAAATCTTCACCTCTGCAGTTGTCCCTTAAAATGAAAAGTCTGACACATGAACAGCTGAATTGTTCAGATGTTAAATTTGTTTCTTTCGACTCAATGTGCAGAACACAGAACTGGAAACAGGAGTGTGTACAACAGAGCTGAGTTTATTGTCATTGAGATATTATAAAGTCCTTTTTACTGAAGTCCTGATTCTAGTGTTGAGGTCCAGTGTGGTTGGAGTGGGCAGGCAGGTACATGAATCCTCTGAGTTTCCCCTGGATCAGAGCTGGTGACCATAGACAAGGTGACCAGTTAACAGGAAAACCAGTTGATTTGTAACATCGGTCAGGTAATCTGAAGCAGACACACACTTACTACGAGGTTGAGCCTGGCTTATATGCAGCAGCAGAGTAGATGGCTTGATGACTTGATTGCAGGCAGGTGTGTAATCAGGTGAGGCAGTGATTGACAGACCAAACCCAACTCCAGAAACAAGAGGGAGGGGCAACACACCAACCTCCCTGCCCCTCCCAGCCTGCCCTCATCTGGTCACCTGTTCATTGACTTATTAATACAGTTCATATTTAAGTCTGGTTTTCAGTCCAGTCCTTGTTGGATCATTTATCAGCTGAGCTTCTCTCTTTTTTTCATGTTTCAGGAATAAAAACCTTTTTTCTGCTTCAGTGTTTGGTGTTTGTATCCTGCTGCTCTGCTCAGCTGACAATATGAACCAAACATAATGAGTCACACACAGTTTTTCCAGTTTGTCCTCTCACAGCTTCCTTACACATACAATACTGTATATTTAGTGCCACGGGGCAAACGTGCGGCTCGATCGGGAAAGAGGTGCTATGACTTTTGGTGTTGAAATTCCAATTTTTCCAAAGTTATTCCCAAAAAAACGGGAATAATTCTCCATTGGAAATTAATGGGAATTTTTTTTTAAACTCACAAAATGTCACCTTTTTTCTGAGTCTCCTAGCTCTCTCATACCTGCTCGTAGAAATGTGATTCAAACTTTAAAACGGAGGAAAATTTGTGCTCTCTCCAAAACACCAAACTGTTTTTACATAACATGTAAACTTTTCAAACTATGAGCAGTCAAACGAGGAGTGGAAATCACTTTTTCTTCACACTGAGCTTACAACATGACAGTGATATTCAGTAATATTCATGTTTTTTCATGTGTTTGGTGTCAAGTCTGTTATTTTCATCTCAAACTGTCGTCTGTTACAAACAGTTTTTTGTCCAAACAGCTGAAGTCAGTATGAATGAACGAACTGTATCTGCAGGAGAGACACGAGGGACATTTTGGAGCAGGTAGCGCCACCATGTGGGCACAAATATTACAGATTTCCTCCAGATTTTTTCAAAGTTCTCATCAATCAAACTGAAAACACACTCACACTTCCTCAGACCAGGTTTCAGTCTCTGCGGTCCACCATGGTCCATCCTGGAGGAAGAGACAAAGACACAATCAGCTTCATACACCTTCACTCATATCCACCATTAAACATGAACCAGAGTCCCTCAGTTAGTCAGAGTCTGTCCATCTGTCAATACCTGAGAGTGTCCACCTGTCTGTTCATACCTGAAAGTGTCCAGTCTCCAGTGTGGATCCTCCAGTCCAGCAGACAGAAGCTTCTCTCCTGAGTCTCCTGGATGATTGTAGCTCAGGTCCAGCTCTCTCAGATGGGAGGGGTTGGAGTTCAGAGCTGAGGCCAGAGAAGCACAGCCTTCCTCTGTGATCAGACATCCTGACAGACTGAACACACACAACAGTTGATTTAATGAGCTTAAAAGCACTCAGCGCCCCCTGCTGAGCAGAAACTGAGTATCTTTTTTGTGATTGGCTAATTCCTGTCTGTCTGTTTTGCCAGTTAACTGAGCTAATTCATTTGAATGGAGTGATTAATTCATGTTTACTGAGGACACAATAAATAGTTTTATTGCATTGTTTTGTTTTGTATTGTAGTTGTATGATTTGGGGTGTATAAAAATATTCAACATTTATCAATAGAAGTAATGTACATAATTATAATGAGTAATATAATTTCATACAACTAAGTAATTTAAAATCAAAAAGAAAATAATATCTACTCTCTTAATGATAAGATGTATTTAATAATTTCATAACAGTGATGTTCCTGTCTGTGAAAAAATGACTTGACTTTATTTAATTAGTTTAAATAAATATTGTTTATGCTTAAATATGATTAACATTTACTTAATATTTTCAGGGATGTTAAGTTGAGAATAAAGTACATTCATAATGTACTGGTTTCAACCTGGTGCTCCATATGATCAGTGCGTTATTTACACAGTGCAGTTAGATGTTGTAGTAAGAAAAGTATTCACTTATGTTTCCTGGCATGGCCTGATGCACTTAATGTGCCATACATCTTCAAGGTAAAATTGAACTTTGTAAATGTTGTGCATACACTCACAATACACAAGTGTGTCGTATTTGAGAAAAAATAAATCATGTACTCATCCCAGCAGCAGCCCCGTGGCACTCAAAATTTCCCTGGAATTTTCTAGTTATATTTATTCTCTATAATAAAACGGCATCAGATTGTCAGAAGTTATTCTGCATCAGGACAACAAACATGCAGCCATAGTCATAAAGAAGAAGAAGTTGTATTTTAAAAGCTTGTTATATTATCCATTGTGTCAGTAAAGTGAGGATGCTTTCAACAAGTATGTCATGAGTAGATTTTATTGATGATGGTGATAAAATACATGTGAGAACCATAAAAACACACTGAGCTTCCACAGCTGGACATGTCAGACATCATGATGATGATTATACAGATACTTATGATTAACATAGAGTATTGTAATGTAAGCATGGAAAACATCTCTAATTAAACTTCCATGTGCTTTGCAGTTGTGTGTAATTAAAAACATGAAATAAAAAATACACATCAAGAGTACTTTGAACATGTCGAAAAATGTACAAATCAAAACTATAACTCTAGTATTCAAAACAACATTAAAATTATGAGTAGAAAATATGAATCAGAACTTAAACTCAAAAATAAATGTAAGAAATATAACCGTAGCATGTTAAGGAGTAATTAGAACACAAAAATACATCGTATATATTGAAGATACACATCTATGAGTAATATTGGAGCCTTTACATCCATTAATTAAAATACACTTTGAGTGCTGCTGTAGGAGTTTATGGCAAGTCGTCCTCAAACAAACAAAAACTAGGACTTACAACGCATGGTGATATGGATCATCAGCCAATCATCTACTGGGGCTGGAAGTAAATCTCAATATAAAAAAATAACATTTAAACACAAACTACACTCTCATTAGTAACATCAATGAATCATGAAGAAGGAAAAATAACTGAGTGTTTGAGTCTGAGACAGATCTGCTTCACAGTGCAGAGTGTGTGATGTTTGATTTCAGCAGCTGATCTTCAGTCAGCAGAGTTTCTGTCCACATGAGAGACTCTCCCTCCTACAGAGGAACCAGAGACTCTCCCTCCTACAGAGGACACAGAGAGACACTCCCTCCTACAGAGGACACAGAGAGACTCTCCCTCCTACAGAGGACACAGAGAGACTCTCCCTCCTACAGAGGAACCAGAGACTCTCCCTCCTACAGAGGAACCAGTGAGACTCTCCCTCTTACAGAGGAACCAGAGAGACTCTCCCTCCTACAGAGGTACCAGTGAGACTCTCCCTCCTACAGAGGACACAGAGAGACTCTCCCTCCTACAGAGGAACCAGAGAGACTCTCCCTCCTACAGAGGAACCAGAGAGACTATCCCTCCTACAGAGGACACAGAGAGACTCTCCCTCCTACAGAGGACACAGAGAGACTGAGGAACCAGAACCAACCCAAAACCCAGCATACAGAGGTTCAGTGAATGTGGTGTTGAAGGTGTGGAGGTGGATCAGTGTGTCAGAGGAGACTCTGTAGAAGGACAGAGTGCCAGCAGTACAGTCCACATACACTGCTACTCTGTTAGAGACAGAGGAGGAGGAGGAGGAGGAGGAGGAGGAGATGGAGGAGGCTGTTCTCTTATTGTGCCAGACAGAGTAACAACCCTGATCAGAGCACTTCAGACTCCAGGACTGATCATTATATCCAAACATACAGTCAACACTGCTTCCTTTCCTGCTGATTCCTCTGTAACTCACTGATATATCAACTCTTCCTCTAGACTCAACCTCCCAGTAACAGCAACCAGTCAGATCATTTCTACACAGCAGCTGAGACCAGACATCAAATCTGTCTGGATGATCAGGATATGACTGATCCTTCTCCACACGTGTCATCGTCCTGTTGTTGTCAGACAGTTTGAGTTCTCTGTTCATTGTGTTTGGATCCAGTTCCAGTTCACAGGCATCTGATGGAGAGAACGAGACACAATACAGCTGCAGTTTATCATCTGTTGATTTATTAGTAACTTTACTGACAATCACTGAAATTAAACCATTTAAACTTAAACCATCTCCATGACAACTGAGACACTCCATCACTGAGGAAGACCATGAGATTTGACTGAAAGCTTTGGAGATACAGAGTAAGTGGACCTTTAGATGAGAATTTATTCAATTTTTTTCTAAGTTAACCTTCATTCCAGCTGCGTCTGATGTTTGTCTGAATGTAAATTCAACAGTTCAGTTCAGTTTGAACATGAACAGTCAACTTGACAGATATTTAGTAATACTATGGAGTTTGGCGTAAAATGAAGGTCTTTGCACATCGAGTCTGTTATTTTCATCTCAAACTGTTGTCTGTTACAAACACATTTCTCTTTTAACTTCTGAACTGTAATAAACAGAAGGAAAACATTTTTCATGGATTCATTGGTTCAAGATAAATGTTAGTTTAGGCCACGCCCATTTCTGCTAAATCCAAATTGCCATCATTCTGAACTTTTTTCACTTTCATATTTCATCCAGTTTTTCTCAAAGTTCTCATGAATCAAACTGAAAACACACTCACACTTCCTCACACCAGGTTTCAGTCTCTGCGGTCCACCATGATCCATCCTGGAGGAAGAGACAAAGACACAATCAGCTTCATACACCTTCACTCATATCCACCATTAAACATGAACCAGAGTCCCTCAGTTAGTCAGAGTGTCTGTCCATCTGTCCATACCTGAGAGTGTCCACCTGTCTGTTTATACCTGAGAGTGTCCACCTGTCTGTCCATACCTGACAGTGTCCACCTGTCTGTCCATACCTGAGAGTGTCCACCTGTCTGTTTATACCTGAGACTGTCCACCTGTCTGTCCATACCTGAGAGTGTCCACCTGTCTGTCCATACCTGAGAGTGTCCACCTGTCTGTCCATACCTGAGAGTGTCCACCTATCTGTCCATACCTGAGAGTGTCCACCTGTCTGTTTATACCTGAGACTGTCCACCTGTCTGTCCATACCTGAGAGTGTCCACCTGTCTGTCCATACCTGAGAGTGTCCACCTGTCTGTCCATACCTGAGAGTGTCCACCTGTCTGTCCATACCTGAGAGTGTCCACCTATCTGTCCATACCTGAGAGTGTCCAGTCTCCAGTGTGGATCCTTCAGTCCAGCAGCCAGAAGCTTCTCTCCTGTGTCTCCTGGATGATTGTATCCCAGGTCCAGCTCTCTCAGATGGGAGGGGTTGTTGCTCAGAGCTGAGGCCAGAGAAGCACAGCCTTCCTCTGTGATCAGACATCCTGACAGACTGAACACACACAACATTTCATCTAATGAGCTTAAAAAGATTCTCAATTCAATAAACATCATGTTGTCCTTCAGGCCTTCACGTTTACACTCGGTGCCCCCTGCTGTATGTTGGTCTCATGCAGATACATTTAAGGTAAGTAATAGGAGAGAAACATGTTCCTGCTGGAGGTTGCAACTGCTGAAGCTCAGAGTTTAATCTGATGCCATTCTGTTATTACTTTGGCAGAAGAAAGCCTTTAAAGCTAAATATTGTTTGACAGCATTCCTAAAGACAGTAATTCTGTGTTGTATATATCTTTTGTTATTCTTTTCATTATACTAGATTTTCATGAATTTATGCACATTGAGTCTTCATTGAAGATTAAATGACAAACACTGTTCAAAAAAACTTAAGGGAACACTTAAATTGCACATCAGATCTTAATGAACAAATGATTCCAGTGTAAAATCTTCACTGATGTAAATTGCATAATTAGTTGAGAAGATCAGTAGTGTGTTTGGCCCCCGCTTTCCTGTGTGCACTCCCAACAACATCTGTGCATGTTGTCTTGGGAGGTACATACAAAACTACAATACCCTACTGTCACATCCTGTCTGTAGTTATTGTTGTGTTAGTTTCTGTCTTATTTTGAAAGATTTTCTCCTTGTGTGTGTGGTTGTTTTTACTTCCTGTGTTTTCTCGCCTTAGTTGATTTCCTCATGTGTTTCATCTGTGTCCTGTTTGTATCACCCCTTGTCTATAAAGGTTTTGGTTTACGGTTCAGTCCCTGTTCGATCCTCGGTGTTGTTTTTTCATCTGTTAATTCTCATCCTGTTTTGGTTCAGTTTGTTTGAGTCTTGTCCTGCTACCATTTGGGCTTCTCTGCCACTTTTTGTTTTGCCTTCTCAGGCAAGAATAAAATACTGTCTATCAGCCTGCAGTCTCTGCATTTGGGTCCACCTGCAACTTGTGACACCCTCCTCCAGTCTAAGTCTTCACCAGGAATCATTGAGTGAGCCCATTGTCAGTGGTTATGAAAATTCAACTGGCTACACTTCAGTGTTCAACTGTCTTAGTGCATCTGATTTCAAAGAGTTTATGTGTGAAGTTTTCAATAATCTGGTTTTCACTTTTTCAAAAACGTTTCCTCCAAGTTTAAATACTTTACACAGACGTCTGGACTATGGCAGTGTTAGATTAAAGAAGCTAAATTATATTGCTGCTTAAACTAGTTACAAGAAACTGTATGAGCAATAATATGCCAACTTGCACAAACAGTATGCTGTTTTTATTATATCATTAATCTTTATAATTTAAAATTGATTTGTGGTTAGTTAAATTACCATATTTTACACCATTCAGATACCACCTAAAATCAGGTTAGACGGTCCCATTTTTTTTTGGTTAGATCAGCAGCCCCTCAAAATGTTTGTGCACATTCCTGCGTGGTGGCGTCAGATGCACCGATACATAACGTCCCATAGGGGCTCAGTTTGATTTAGGTCAGAGGAACATGAGGTCCAGTCAATGGCTTCAATGCCTTCATCATACAGGAACTGCCGACACACTCTGGACACATGGACAGATTAACATCCCTGAAGTTTAACTGACTTGGTGTTATACTGTGATGATTAAGTGTTCCCTATATATTATTTTTGAGCAGTGTATATCCTGACTCATGTTGTCGTGAAAGGAGTTGTACTTCATATTACAACACTTCAGCTCAGATAGTACACAACATTTTTTTGGTATAACTTTTTTTTTCAAGTAAACTAAAAACTAGGGTAGGCCAACATATTACTTTATATAAACAGTAATAAAAATGACCTGAGAGTTTCCAGTCCGCAGTGTGGACTCTCCAGTCCAGCCGACAGTGTCTTCACTCCTGAATCCTGCAGATCGTTGTTACTCAGGTCCAGATCTCTCAGACTGGAGGACTGGGAGCTGAGAACTGAGGACAGAGCTGCACAGGTTCTCTCTGAGAGGTTACAGCCACTCAACCTGAAGAAGAATCAGCAGAACAAACAAAAACAATTGCATCATTACTTTTCTTCACTGAGTTAAGTTTAAACTACATTAATCTGGATAGTTCTGTGTGCACCTACAGAGCTTTGTTGGAGGCTTTGACCACTGGCAGCAGCCTCAGAAGAGCCTCCTCTGAAGCAGAATATTTCTTCAGGTCAAACACGTCCAGATCTTTTTCTGATGACAGTAAGATGAAGACCAGAGCTGACCACTGAGCAGGAGACAGTTTATCTGTGGAGAGACTTCCTGATCCTAGGTACTGTTGGATCTCCTCCACTAGAGAACGATCATTCAGTTCATTCAGACAGTGGAACAGATTGATGCTTCTCTCTGCAGAAACATTCTCACTGATCTTCTTCTTGATGTAGTCGACTGTTTCCTGATTGGTCTGTGAGCTACTTCCAGTCTGTGTCAGCAGACCTCCTAGGAGAGTCTGATTGGTCTGCAGTGAAAGACCCAGGAGGAAGCGGAGGAACAAGTCCAGGTGTCCATTTGGACTCTTTAAGGCCTCATCCACAGCACTCTGGTACAAACGTGTTGATTTGTCTCCGATCACTTTAGACCACCAGGATGTTGTCTGTGCAAGCAGATTGACTCCAGAGTTGATGAATGTCAGATGGACATGAAGAGCAGCCAGAAACTCCTGAAAGCTCAGATGGATAAAGCAGAACACCTTGTCCTGGTACAGCCCTCTCTCCTCTTTAAAGACCTGTGTGAACACTCCTGAGTACACCGAGGCTGCTCTGATATTGATGCCACACTCTGTCAGGTCTGATTCATAGAAGATCAGGTTGCCTTTCTGCAGCTGCTCAAAAGCCAGTTTTCCCAGAGACTCAATCATCTCCCTGCTCTCTGGACTCCAGTGTGGATCTGTCTCAGCTCCTCCATCATACTTGACCTTCTTCAGTTTGGACTGAACCACCAGGAAGTGGATGTACATCTCAGTCAGGGTCTTGGGCAGCTCTCCTCCCTCTCTGCTTTTCAACTCATCCTCCAGAACTGTAGCAGTGATCCAGCAGAAGACTGGGATGTGGCACATGATGTGGAGGCTTCGTGATGTCTTGATGTGGGAGATGATGGTGCTGGCCTGCTCCTCATTTCTGAATCTCTTCCTGAAGTACTCCTCCTTCTGTGGGTCAGTGAACCCTCTGACCTCTGTCTCCATGCCGACACACTCAGGAGGGATCTGATTGGCTGCTGCAGGTCGTGTGGTTATCCAGAGGCGAGCAGAGGGAAGCAGTTTCCCCCTGATGAGGTTTGTCAGCAGCACATCCACTGAGGTGGACTCTGTAACATCAGTCAGGATCTCAGTGTTGTGGAAGTCCAGAGGAAGTCGACACTCATCCAGACCGTCAAAGATGAACACAACCTGGAACTCTTCAAACCTGCAGATTCCTGCTTCTTTAGTTTCAGTAAAGAAGTGATGAACAAGTTCCACCAAGCTGTACTTTTTCTCTTTCAGCACATTCAGCTGTCTGAAAGTGAATGGAAATGTGAAGTGTATGTCCTGGTTGGCTTTGTCTTCAGCCCAGTCCAGAGTGAACTTCTGTGTTAAGACTGTTTTCCCAATTCCAGCCACTCCCTTTGTCATCACTGTTCTGATTGGTTCACCTCTTCCAGGTGAGGCTTTAAAGATGTCTTCTTGTCTGATTGTTGTTTCTGGTCTGTCTGGTTTCCTGGACGCTGTTTCAATCTGTCTGACCTCATGTTCATCATTGACCTCTGCAGTCCCTCCCTCTGTGATGTAGAGTGGTGTGTAGATCTCATTCAGAAGGGTTGGGTTTCCTGCTTTAGCGATCCCCTCAAACAGACACTGGAACTTCTTCTCCAGGTTAGACTTGAGTTTACGTCGACACTTTGCAGCACCAGCTCCTGAATGAACAAACAACAAATGAAATCAGTGAGTGGATCCTACAGAAAGTCTAGAAATATGAACATGTAAGTGTGTCTGTATAGTTTTTCCTCCTCCATCAGTTTTATTCAGCTCATCAGTGGAGGACAAACAGCCTCTGATCTGATGCAGATGTGTGCAGCATATTTACAGCAGAGTTTGAAATATAAACCTCTCCCATGTTGCCTCCATTTCCTCTCCATCATGTTAAATCTCTTAAAATCCTCTTACTGCTCTCCAGACGCTCAGCCAGCTCCTCCTGCTTCATTCTCCTCAGGAAGTGCAGTGTGATCTTCAGAAATGCTTCTCTGCTGCTCCTCCTCTGCTCTTCCTCCTCACCGTCCAACACCTCCTCATCCTCAGTCTGACTCTCTAAGCATTCTGGGTAACCTTGGCTCAGACCACTCTGGACTCTCTTCAGCTCGTTCTTCACAAAAGTGACGATGTTCTCCTCCAGCAGCTGGAACAGAAAGATAAAGTGAACATTTAATTTAAACTGGTAGAACACAACATGTGATTCATGTGTCAGTCTGAAGGCCTGCTGGTCTAAACAGAGCAGCATGGACACTGTTAGGACCTGAATGCTACTTTAGTATTTCATCTGTAGGTTGATGGAGTTAATAGTAAAAGGTATGTTTGTACATGTACACACCATAAATATGGAGTCCAGCTGTGTTTGATGCTGCTGTGCAGACTGATCACTGGGAACCTCTGAGCTCTGCTGCTGAACTCTGTGGAGAAAACATCACGTTTAAGGACATTTAATGACTCAAATCTGCACACAGCTTATTAAAGATGTTCTGTCATGATGACAAAATGAACTCCATTAAACGCTGCTCTGATTACTGGTAATCAAATTCTTACCTTCCATCAGCAGGTTGTCCATCTTTAAAGTCAAAAGGAGGACCCATAGACCGGTCACTCTTCATGGACACACAGCTGGGCTCAGGAGAGTCTGCTCTCTGCTGCTGCATCCTGATATGAATAAAACAGTTCATTCATCAATTCCATAACATGTTTTGATTTGAATGGCATCATAAACATTTAGAAGAAGAAATAGAAAGAAAAGTTGCTATGATATTAAACTGGGTATAAACATAGACTGAAAAAAACAAACATTGGATGTAGTCACTGTGACGTCACCCAGTGGTTTCTAGTGTTTGAAGCCTTGAGTTTGGCAATTTGACATCACTATCTTGGATTTGAATGGTGCCATCTTTGATTTTTGGAGCCAGAACTGATCATATTTGGACAACATGGTGGAGCTGACTCATTAGAAAATGTTTTACTACAACTAAATTAGTATATATGATATGAAACATAGTATATAATATAACACTGAACTCTGTGACATGTGACTCTTGCACAGGTGTACACTGTGATGTCACTGCTGAAACTATATATTGATTGCTCTTCTCAGGAGAGTCAGATAATAACAAAATTCACTTTTAAATTCTTACCTTCCATCAGCAGGTTGTCCATCTTTAAAGTCAAAAGGAGGACCCATAGACCGGTCACTCTTCATGGACACACAGCTGGGTTCAGGGGAGTCTGCTCTCTGCTGCTGCATCCTGATACAAACAAACAATTAACAAATCAAAGAGTTTAAAAAGATGAATTTTGAGCAGACTGTCAGCAGCTGAAGTTTTAGAAGCAGAATGAAAATCAGTAAGAAGACAGTGGATGAGAAACGTTCTCCTGTTCATCAAAATGTCATCTGATGAAAGATGCTGTCTCATCTTAGTTGATTAGTTGACTAATCAGTGGTTGAGCTCTTTGTTAACTCACAAAGTTAGTAGTTCATTCTGAGTTATTGTGACTTATTATTCAGTAGTTGAGTGTCAGATGTGACAGTGAGTGTGAATAATGATGGTGGAGTGATGTGAGTGGAGAACAGTGATGGACAGTTAGAGATCCTCATCTCACCTCTGAGCTTTGGTCTGGCTGTCATGTTCCCCACACAGAGAGCTTTTAGAGGGAGGGACTCCCTCCTCTCTGTCCTCACACTGATCCATAGCAGAGGAACACCTTCACACAAACACAACAACATGCTCATTCATTACAACAAGGTGATTAAAAAGCTGAATATCATGAATGAAAACAGTATTTCTGTGACCTTCTTTTAACAGATTTAATTGTATATTGTTATATGTGTTGTAGATTTTTAAATATGCGGCCCATACATCAGTGGAGACAGTAGACAGGGTTGAAAAGGTTTATTAGCTTCATCAAGGAGAAGTGAATGAATAATCAGTACATGTTCTGTTATGATGGTCCTTTAAAGTCTCAAGTGTCTGTCCTCTGGGGAAAGTCTTAAACCACACAGATAATGCCTCAGGTTGAGCCAGCCAAATATGGGCAGATCAAACACATTTACAGCATATAGATATACTGGTTTACAGATAAGAACAGTGCTTAGACACAACTCAGGGCCTTTGTCCTCCATCCCACAGCTTCATCATATCAACCTCTGACTACAGTTACCTCTACTCCGTTCAGAGAGAGACATGAAAACACACATCTGACCTCTGCTGCTACAGCAACACTATCAGGGTGCCTCCTGTTTTCCCCAAAAGGAGCAGACTCACTGCCTACTACTATCTCAGAGGAGACAGTGTCTTCCAGTCAAGATTTAATGTGGCCTTGAAATGACCGCAAAGCCTAGTTTGACCCCGTATATGCCAATGATTGACATACATGATGGAAAATTCCCTCACTATATGGTTTTATTACCTGTAAATCATTAACCATTCCACGTATCAAACAAGCAGTTTGTTGGACTATGGATTATTGTAACTGTGTACAAGTTTTTATAATAACCGTCATAATGTTTATCATGTTCAATATGACTGACTGTAGGTGACCTTTAATATGAACACGACCAATAAAATGAATCCAACACACAAATACTGACTTCAAGAAACAGTTTCACAAAAATAAAAGTCAATCACTTTGGCCTATTTATCTGAAATATAGCATCAAGGAGAAGTGAAGGAATTATCAGTACATGTTCTGTGCTGATGGTCCCTTCAAGTCTGAAGTTTCTGAAAGTCTTAAACAACACAGCCTCAGGTCGAGCCAGCCAAATATGTGCAGATCCAACACATTTACAGCATATAGAAATTAGTCTACTGGTTTACAGATAAGAACAGTGCTTAGACACAACTCAGGCCCTTTGTCCTCCATCCCACAGCTTCATCATATCAACCTCTGACTACAGTTACCTCTACTCCGTTCAGAGAGAGACATGAAAACACACATCTGACCTCTGCTGCTACAGCAACACTATCAGGGTGCCTCCTGTTTTCCCCAAAAGGAGCAGACTCACTGCCTACTACTATCTCAAGAGGAGACAGTGTCTTCCAGTTAAGATTTAATGTGGCCTTGTGATGACGGCAAAGACTAGACCCAGTACATGATGGGAAATTCACTAACTATATGGTTTTATTACCTGTAAATCATTAACCATCCCACCTATGAAGCTCTTTTTTGTTGTAATTGTGAATTTGTTAATATAATAACTGTCATAATGTTTATCAGGTTAAAGATAACTGAATGGAGGTGACCGTTAATATGGACACGACCAATTAAACACACAAATACTGACTTCAATAAACAGTTTTAGAAAAATAGAAGTCAATCACTTTAGCCTATTTAACACCCAGTTTCAGTTGTTGGGCATGTTGGTTTACTACCGTAAAAAGCAGTGTACTACTTTGGAGGGCGTCATGCTGGAAAAACAGTTTTCTGTTAAAGACTGGTTTATTTGAATGCATCAGTAGTTATTAATTCATAAACACAGATGTTTATACTCCAAAACTTTCTCTATTTACTTTCATTTAAAACACAATCAAACATATTACACCTGAAACAGTGTGTTGGGTTAATGGTTAATGGTCCGGTAATGATTTAACTGAGCTGTTTCAATTAAACCTTTTAAAAGAACACAGTAACTTTACATACATATTTAATACAGTGTGTAGCTGTGTCATTCTTAGTGTGGACGGCCTTTAACAGACCTATAATAATATCCAGATCCAACCTCTCCACCAACAGGTGAATAGGACACACCGGTGTATAAGACGGACTCCACTTTTAAATTAAAAATACTGCGTTAAAGGTGCATCTTTTTACGGCATTTGAAAATGACCCCAAATATTAATCTAATCTTTATATAATATCAAGTATATACTGTATATTACATGTTCATACTCATATAACTCATTTTATAGTATTACCAGTCAGTGCTTACATAGTGCTAGCATAGTGGAAAAATGTGCATTTTAAAGAAGAAAAATATAATTTACACATGCTGACACAAACATGATGAAAACTGTCGGCTACGTTACCTTTACATGCTGAAAATCATCTGAATGAAGCTGATGAGTGAAGGTGAAATATATCAGCAGCTTCAACCAGCCAGCAACATTTAAACACGCAGAAGAAGAAGAAACATGTAACTCACAGCAGGACAGTCTCATCTCTCTGTAATCATCTTTAATCTGAAGTCTTTAAGGAAATCTGATAACAGAAAAACAGCTCTGAACTTTGGTAGAACTCAAGTCAAACATTAACAGACAACAGTATGAATCTTTATCAGCTATCGCTTTATCAGTTATTATTAGAATCGTTAGCTGCTTATAGATGTAAATGTGTAAAAACATGCGGATGAAACAAACATATTAGTGAAGATACTGTATGTGCTCACTGATTCTGTTTTTGGTCTCTAAACTTGTATTAAACTAAATGACATCTGCACTGCAGCCACTAACAGCTACTAGATGCTGCTCCAAGAAAACTTTATTTACATGAACATCAGAGTTTTATACATAATTTCAGCCCAGAAAAGATCATTTCATAACTTCTACTGGAAGGGATGGTTACATGGTAACCTAGGTTCTCTGCTAGAACTCAGTATATTTGTTGACCTTTCCCACTAGAACCTCTAATTCCATGAGATCAGGTTTCTGCTCGTCCAAACTCTCCATTAAGACACAAAACCCTAATTTAAATACTGCTGTCTGCACCTGTTACAGTTATTCTTTGTAGATCACGCTCAAAACACATGCAAACTAAACGTGCAGTAAATTATGCCCACTGTGTGGAGTATTAGCTAGATGGTTTGTGTCTTTGCCAACTTTTATGGCAGGGTGTAATGACGGCAGCGCTGCCTCACACACTGCCATAAAAGTTCCTCATAACATCCGGCCTCATCAGAGGTGATCGGTGTGTTTTGGCCAATCCCGGCCTAGCTGCTGAGGTGCGGCAGGTGTGCTCACCTCTGGCGGTGGCGACCAGCAGGGCCTTGGCCTCCCTCTGGAGGATGAGTTGTCACTTCTGGCTGTCTCAGTCACGACTGCAGAGGGAAGACCAGTCCATCTTCTCAGGCTGCCCACAACAGCTGCCCCAGTGGGGTCAGTCTCCAAACATATGGAATATGTAGAATAGAGAGAGTCTTCACACGATAGAGAAACAATATAGTGACAGTCAGTGATCTAAATGAAACCAGAGTGAAACCTCGTCCACATTTAAACACAGGAAGCTGCTGTCACATCAAGCAAATCTGCATGTTGTCCCTTAAAATGAAAAGTCTGACACGTGAACAGCTGAACTGTTCAGATGTTAAGTTCAAGTTTCTTTTGACCCAATGTGCAGAACACAGAACTGGAAACAGGAGTGTGTACAACAGAGCTGAGTTCATTGTCATTGAGATATTATAAAGTCCTTTTTACTGAAGTCCTGATTCTAGTGTTGAGGTCCGGTGTGGTTGTAGGTACACACACACACACACACACACTCACTCACTATATATTAGATTTGAATAAACAGCGTGTGTGTTTGCAGTATTAAACTAATGAATTTAATTGGTTGTAATTCTTTGTCGCCTGCTCCTCTCCATCACTTTAATTATCTCTGCTGTACTTCAAACATCCAACCTTCAGTCAGAGCCTCTAATTTACTTCTCAGGAGAATAAACAACAACTTTTTATTCTACTTCCTTCATCTTTAAAAAGCTTTTATAGCTTTTATAGCACGATATGCAACTGTGAATAAATTAAGAGTTTTGTGAACTGTGTGAAAACCTTTAATTAAGGTTTGGTTTCAGTAGCTGGGACCATTTTTGGATGTCAGAGCCAAGTGTTCTGTCAAAAAATGCACCAAAGTTTCAATCAGTTATTCAGTAAATAAGCAAAAAAACATGTCAAAACTCTTCTTTGAATGTCAATCTCTCCATTTCTAATTTTTGTAACCTTTCATTTGGAATCAAATCTTTGGGGGGTGGGGGGTTAATTGTATGTTTTAAGTTTCTCAAATTACATGTTTTTCTGTTTTATGTAAAGCACATTGAGTTGCCATTGTGTATGAAATGCGCTATATAAATAAAACTGCCTTGCCCTAATTCAGAATACCAACTATTACCATCTGGTAAAAGTTACAGACCCCCCATGTGCTAATTTAACAGATTTAAATATTCATTTGTCCCTACCTCCATTAGAATAATAAATAAGATTAAGTAAACAGTGTGAGGTATGCATTATTGTCATGTTGATTGATGCTCTGCTCTGATTGGTATAATCCCCTTAAAATGTTACGGGAATGTGCAATATGTGTATATATTATATTTATGTATTTATTGAAGCAACAGGTGCAAATGTGCAACTTAACTTTTCTTTTTAACTATGGCGGCAGCGGTCTCAGCACTTGGAGTCCAAGACAAATTTCCCCCTCTGGGACATCTATCCATCCATCCATCCATCCATCTATCCATCTATCCATCCATCTCCTAAACATGTTCTCTTTATGCTGAAACCCTTTTTACACCTGACATTAATATGCATATCAGGTGACGCATTCAGAAGTGAGCAGTACTAAATACAAGTCTAAACAACGCCTAAGGCACTTTGTGATCCGATCACTCAGACCTTGCTGAGGTATTCTGGGAAACATCAGACCACATATCACTTACAGTATGAATGTGTCCTGATGCGTCTCTGGTCAGGGTATAACAGGAAAATACATCATCACTGCAGGATGTGGACTTTGTTTCTGTAAACGTTAAAAAGAAAGGAGATGAGCTCAGATGAAGGTGGTTGGAGTAATCTGAACAGTTAGAATAGCTCGTACATGGATATTAGACTTTGAAACCTTTTTATTTGTTCTTTAGTATTAATAGAAACTAATCTGATGAACTGACTGTGAGTGGAGCTGTCCGAGCTTTTTAGGGAAGTGATGTCAGCAGCAACATAATCTGGACACAAGTGATCAGTTTAAGACAAATAATAGAGACAGGTGTGAACAGCGATGTGTCTCGGCTGTCGCATGTTAACGTCAGGTATAAAATGGTCTTCTGAATTGTTGTCATACCCTTTTAGTAGCTTTCTCCCTTTCCTCCCTTTGTGTCTGTGATTGTCTGAGTGGAGGCAGGTGTGCTGGAGTCAAAGCTGAGCCCATCCAGCTGCACCGAATCCTGCCATCAACCCCACCTACAACGATCAGTCCTGACATATCGTAGCCTTGGTTCATCGGTTACCTGCCTGGACCTCATCTTGCCCACTTAGCTCATCTTCGGTTTATCTTTTTATCTTCGGTTTATATTTGTCACATAACATAAAGCTCCTGGCTCCAAACGGAAAAAGATGGCGCCGACCATGAACTGCAACTCTAGGCTTCAAACTGGCTCAGATGAGACCAACAGGTGGCGCAAATATAATGATGACATAGCCGAGAGGATGAATTTAAGTGAGTTTTAGTGTTTTTCAGCCTGTTTTTATTGGCACTGAAACATTTTACAGCTGTTCTACTCCCCAATTTCATAACTCGCTGATGGGATTCTGCTAAATCAGACTGTCTGAGCCTTCCTCTTCCTCCTCCCCCTCTTCCTCCTCACTCGCCGATCTGATGCTGAGTGTTTCCAGAGCAGCAGATTAATGCGACAATGTTCTCCTTCTCCCCCTCGGCTCCTCCATCCAAATGGATCTGTCGCAGTTTTGTGCAGATTAGATTAAATTTGGTGGTAATGTGTTCAGTGCCGTTCAGTGAAGAGAGATAAACTACCATCTGTTTGTTTCCCTCTGCAGCCTCTCATCAACTTCACGCTTCCCCCCCTCTCCTTACTCCCATTTCTTCCTCTGTCACAGTTGTTCTCACAGACTGTATAAAAGAAATGGACGTAACATCCGTGACGTCACCCATTGGTTTGTGGACTGCTGCTCGGAAGCCAATAGTTTCTAATCTAGGCAGCGCCATCTTGAAAATTTCAGGTGCATGCTCGGAAAAAAAAAAACACGGATTCTACTTATATGGGCATGAGGCGGGGCCATGGGCGGAGCGGGGAGGTTGCTATGGTTACTAGGGCTGGATCTCGAGGACATTGGGCAATCAACCTGTCAATCAGGACGTAGCCACGCCCTAATGCATACCCTGCTTTATCGTCACATATAAAATCAGGGAGGCCAAAATGTCCCAAATGAACATCATACTGCATTGAAGAAGGCTTTAAACTAGCGATTGAGACCATAAACACATTTTGAAAACGTTTACTGAGGTTAGAAATCAAGTGAGAAGTTGGTGAATTCTCCATTGACTTGTATAGAGACGGTCGCCCCCTGGTGGCCTTTTGATAGAATGCAGCTCTAAGTTACTTCCTGGTTGGCCTCATTTCAGAGGACAGGAACTCCCCGCCTGGTTGTTTCTCTTATATCAGCTTTATAATTATTATAAATGTGTGTTTATCTTTCAGACCTGTACTCACATCTGCATAGCTTGTGTTTTCCTCTCTTCTTCTTCTTCTTCTTCTGTCTCTTCCAGGGAGCGTCAGGCTGCTCCGCTCTGCTGAATGCTGGTGGGCGGCTGCAGCGGCTCCGATCTCACGCTGCACTCTCGCTGTTTGTTTTACCTTTTCTTTTTATTATTTTTTTTTATGGATTCATTTTCTAACTGTGAGGAAAATCTGCTCGCTGCTGAAAGGAGAAAGTCAACAGTTCAATATCTTGGTTTCTTAATTAAATCCTGCAGAAATTTAACAGCCGAACAGAAACGTTATGAGGGGAACATCATCATGCACCCTGTGAATACACAACACTAAACATGTTTCTGCATTTTAACCATTAATTAAAAAGAATAATGAAGACAATACTTGGATAAAGCTGTTTATGTGATTGCATCTATAGCCTTATTTTTTAGCCTTTCCTTCCTTCCTTCCTTCCTTTCCTCCCCCTGCCTACTTTCCTCTGTCCTTCTTTCCTTTCTCCCTCCCTCCCTCCCTCCATCCTTCCTTCCTTCTTTCCTTTCCTCTGTCCCTCCTCCCTCCTTTCCTTCCTTCTTCCTCTGTTCCTTCTTTCTTTCTTTCCTTCCTTCCTTCCCTCCTTCCTTCCTATCCATCCCCCTTCCTACTTTCCTCTGTCCTTCTTTCGTTCCTTCCTCTTTTCCTTTCTCCCTCCCTCCCTCCCTCCATCCCTCCCTCCATCCATCCTTCCTTCCTTCCTTCCTCCCTCCTTTCCTTCCTTCTTCCTCTGTTCCTTCTTTCTTTCCTCCCTCCTTCCTTCTTCCTTCCTTGACTCGAGGACAACAGGAGGGTTTTTCTTGTATATTTTTGCTTCTTTTTTAACTTTTAGGCTTTTTGGACATAATATTTGTTCTTATTGATTTATGTATTTGTGTTTATGTATAAGCATCTATCTATCTATCTATCTATCTATCCATCCATCCATCTATCCATCCACCATCCACCCACCCATCTAACACACTGACATTCACGCTTAAACAGTACCTCATATTTGAGTTTTTAAAAAAAGTAGAAATTGCATTTTTTTTTAACTACATTTAAGATCAGAGGGAAACATGTTGATGGATTATCACAAACAGGTTCATGTAAAAATGTAAAAGCTTAGTCAGTTAACTTTTAAATAAACACAGGTCAGAAATATAAACGTGTGTATCAGCTCTGCAAACACTTAAAAAAGATGCATTTTATTTCTATTTTTGTAAACTGTGTGTCATATTAGTAAAAGTCCACATTAACCCTTAAACAGACAACGTGCACCAGGAGATACAGACTCTTTAACCTTCTTGTTGTCTTCCCGGGTCCTTCCTCTGTCCTTCCTTCCTTCCTTCCTTCCTTCCTTCCTTCCTTCCTCAGATCTAAGTTCAGCTGTTAGGGTAAATGTTCCCTCCTTCTGTCCTTTCTTCCTTCCTTCATCTGTCCTTCCTTTCTTCCTTCATCTGTTCTTCCTTCCTTCCTTCCTTCCTTCCTCCCTCCCTCCCTCCCTCCCTCCCTTCCTTCCTTCCTCCCTCCTTCCTTTCCTTCCTTCTTCCTTCCCTCCTTTCCTTCCTTCTTCCCTCCTTTCTTTCCTACCTTCCTTCCTTCCTCCCTCCCTCCTTCCTTTCCTTCCTTCTTCCTCCCTTCCTTCCCTTCCTCCCTCCTTCCTTTCCTTCCTTCTTCCCTCCTTTCCTTCCTTCTTCCCTCCTTCCCTTCCTTCCTTCCTTTAGGTGCAAATGACATAACTAGTAAGGCCTGTTTAAGGGTTAAAGAAATGTGTTTAAGGTGTTTTTACAGCTTTAAAAAGTAAAAAAATTAATAATGAAAGTTGACCCTGAACAGCATGTAAAGGGTTAAATATAGAATATATCAACATGTTCTGCTGCCTTCAGGTCTTCTTTAGGACTTCAGTCTGTTTCTCTCACGCTTCATCTAAATAAACACCTCCACCCACCCACCACCTGTTAGTTCCTCTCCTCCCACCTGTGCTCTGTGTGTGTGTGTGTGTGTGTGTGTGTGTGTGTGTGTGTGTGTGTGTGTGCTCCTCTTGGCACCAAAATACACACAAACAAGACAAAACAGGAAGTGTCTGTAGAGCTGCTCGTGTTGGTCGTTAATAATCAGAAACTCGTTCACACACGAAGCTGCTGATCTTTTTTTTTTGTGGGGGGGGGGTTGTTTTTTGTTCTCCTCCGCCTCTTCTTCTTCTTCTCTTATTAACACCGACACTTTCGGCTCGGCGTGTCGGTCACGTGACACGAGCTGCTGCTGTTTTTGGGACGGAGGTTTTATCGGCCTCGTCTCAGCGGTTGTGATTCCACTCGATAAAAAACTCACAGCGTCACACATGTACTGAGGAGACGTGTGTGTGTGTGTGTGTGTGTGTGTGTGTGTGTGTGTGTGTGTGACTGTGTGTGTGTGTGTGTGTGTGTGTGTGTGTGTGACTGTGTGTGTGTGTGTGACTGTGTGTGTGTGTGTGTGTGTGTGTGTGTGTGTGTGTGTGTGTGTGTTGAGGAGACGAGTGTGTGTGTCTGTGTGTGTGTGTGTCTGTGTGTGTGTGTGTCTGTGTGTTTGTGTGTGAGACTGTGTGTGTGTCTGTGTGTGTGTGTGTGTGTGTGTGTGTGTGTCTGTGTGTGTGACTGTGTGTGTGTGTGTGTGTGTGTGACTGTGTGTGTGTGTGTGACTGTGTGTGTGTGTGTGTGTGTGTCTGTGTGTGTGTGTGTGTGTGACTGTGTGTGTCTGTGTGTGTGTGTGACTGTGTGTGTGTCTGTGTGTGTGTGTCTGTGTGTGACTGTGTGTGTGTGTGTGTGTGTCTGTGTGTGACTGTGTGTGTGTGTGTGTGTGTGTGTGTGTGTGTGTGTGTGTGTGTGTGACTGTGTGTGTGTGTGTGTGTGTGTCCGCAGCTTTCACACTCAGGCTTTTTCGGTGCGGTTCAAGCAGCTGGTGTTAAAACTGTCAATCAAAGTGTTCGAGGTGTGAAAGGAAAGAAGAACAGATTTTAATCAGAATAGAAAAACAGCTGAATGCTTTTATTAACCCTCCTGTTGTCCTGGAAGGAAGGAAGGGAGGAAGGAAGGGAGGGAGGGAGAAGGAAGGGAGGAAGGAAGGGAGGGAGGGAGGGAGGAAGGAAGAAGGAAGGAAAGAAGGAATGAAGGAAGGCAGGATGGAGGAAAGAAGGAAGGAAGGTAGGGAGGGAGGGAGAGAGAGAGGGAGGGAGGTAGGGTGGGAGGAAGGAAGGAAGGTAGGAAGGAGGGAGGGAGGAAGGAAGGTAGGAGGGAGGGAGAAAGGACAAGAGGAGGGAAGGAAGGAAGGAAGGACGGAGGGAGGAAAGAAGGAAGGAGGGAGGGAGAAAGGAAAAAAGGAGGGAAGGAAGGAAGGAAGGAAGAAGGAAGGAAGGATTAAAGTCTTACAGGCCTACACTTTATTCATTTGTTTCTTTTCTTTTGTCTTTTTTAACTCAGTTTTAATCTAGCTTTTATTAAACTGCATGTTTCTTATATCATTTTTACTTTTGATAAACATTTTCTCTTATTTTAGATTTTTATTATAGATCCTAAATCTTTTTTTTTTATTACTTTTATATCTCATTTTCTCTCATGCTTTGGTTTTTATTCATTTTCTTCATGTTGTCACTCGTTCCGTCTCATTATCAGCTGTGAAACACTTTGACCTACAGTAACCTGAATAAAGCTGCTATAAAAATAAAAGTTTGATTAACTGATAACACTGAATAACTCTCAAACCTTCTTATTGTAACACTTTATTAAATAAATAACTGCAGACTGAAGTATTGAATATATGAGAGTAGAAATGTGTTTAACAGGTCTGTTCCTGATGTGACACGCAGATGTTTGTCACTTTATTTTAAGAGAAACATGCTGAGGATGATTCAGTCTCACTTTCACGCTGAACAGCTGTTAACGACGATGGCGCCCTCATCAGAAACCGACGTCAGTGAAAACATAAATGTAAGAAAGTAAACTCGACAATCCAACAAAGACTGAACAAGAAAGGAGGGAGGAAAGAAGGAAGGAGGGAAGGAAGGAAAGGAGGAAGGAAGGAAGGAAGGAGGGAAGGAAGGGAAGGAAGGAAGGAGGGAAGGAAGGAAAGGAGGAAGGAAGAAGGGAGGGAGGGAGGGAGGAAGGAATGAAGAAGAAAAGGAAGGGAGGAAAGGGAAAGGAAGGAAGGGAGGAAGGAAGAAGAAAGGAAAGGAGGAAGGATAGGAGGGAGGAAGGAATGAAAGGAAGAAGTAAGGAAGGAAGGAAGGAAGGAAGGAAGGAATGGAGGAAGAAGTAAGGAAAGGAAGGAAGGAAGGAAGGAAGGAAGGAAGGAATGGAGGAAGGAATGGAGGAAGAAGTAAGGAAAGGAAGGAGGGAGGAAGGAAGGAAGGAAGGAAGGAAGGAAGGAAGGAAGGAAGGAAGGAAGGAAGGAAGGAAGGAATGGAGGAAGAAGTAAGGAAAGGAAGGAGGGAGGAAGGAAGGAAGGAAATGAAGACTCTTGAGGAGAAACTGATGTAACTCGAGCTGATTGGCTGAGGAGGGACAGGTGTGAAGAGGAGCAAATAAAAATAAGCAACAAAAATAAAACTCAAACAGTGAATGAGATGTTTGCAGCTCCATCAAACAAACTTCTGCCCTGGTTTTAACCTTCCTGTCGTCCTCCCGGGTCAAATTGACCCCGTCTGTTTTGACTGTTCCTTCCTTCCTCCCTCCTTTCCTTCCTTCCTTCCTCCTTCTTCCTCCCTCCCTTCCTTCTTTCCTCCCTTCCTCTCTTCCTCTTCGACTCTAAGCAGCACCATCTTGAAAATTTCAGGTGCATGCTGGGAAAAATAAAAACATGGATTCTACTTATATGGCCATGGGCGGAGCCATGGGCGGAGCAGGGAGGTTGCTATGGTTGCGAGGGCTGGATCTCGAGGACATTGGTCAATCAACCTGTCAATCAGGACGTAGCCACGCCCTAATGCATACCCTGCTTTATCGTCTAATATAAAATCAGGGAGGCCAAAATGTCCCAAATGAACATCATACTGCATTGAAGAAGGCTTTAAACTAGCGATTGAGACCATAAACACATTTTGAAAACGTTTACTGAGGTTAGAAATCAAGTGAGAAGTTGGTGAATTCTCCATTGACTTGTATAGAGACGGTCGCCCCCTGGTGGCCTTTTGATAGAATGCAGCTCTAAGTTACTTCCTGGTTGGCTTCATTTCAGAGGACCAGAACTCCCCGCCTGGATAAAACCCCCAGGAACTACTTCTTCTTCTTCAGTGTTTTACGGCACTTTGAATCCTAAATGTTGCGTCTGGAGTTAAGTGGCTCAGGTCCAGATCGTTATGTACAGTGTAAGCGAAGGCCAGCGGGGGATGGGGGGGTTCAAGGCAACCAGGCCGAGTGTGTGTGCTCCCTTAGTTTGTTATGTTCTTGTATGTAATTATCTGTATCTCTTGAGTTTTTATGTCGTATGTCTCACCATAGAAGATCCATGCAATAAAAAATAAATTCCCAAGTCCTTCATTTCCTGTCAGCTGACGCAGTGCAGTGGAAGTTGTCCTCAGCTTTAAAGCTGTCTGCTCAGCAAACTAAACTTTTTTTTTTTTTTAGTCTTCACGTCTCAGCAGCTGTTCAGGTTATCACGAGTCACATCACCACGCTTTTTAAACTCTTATTGCCCCGTAACTCTTCACTCAGCTGCCCTTGTCCCAAACCTGCTGCTCCTGGTGACTTCTGTGGATCTGTACATGAAGCTGCTGACTCACTCCTCTTCCTCCTCTTCCTCCTCCTCCTCCTCCTCCTCTTCCTCCTCTCCCCCCTGCAGGTGTCTCCTGTCCAGATGGGCCGACGACCCCGACGCTCCGAACGGGAACTCAAAGAGGAAAGTTTGCACAAAGGCACGGAGACTGCAGGCGAAGAGAAGAGAAGAGAAGATCATCATCAGAAATATTCTCCTCTGTAACTGAACTCATGACTCTGCATGATGACAGGATCTGGTCTGAAGTAGAGAAAAGACTAAATCCTCTGCAGAGAGTCAGAGAGTTTCTAAGTTGGAGCTTCTCCAAAATGAGTCAGGTTAATACCAGGTGGGGAGCTCTGGTCCCCTGAAATGAGGCCAACCAGGAAGTAACTTAGAGCTGCATTCTATCAAAAGGCCACCAGGGGGCGACCGTCTCTATACAAGTCAATGGAGAATTCACCAACTTCTCACTTGATTTCTAACCTCAGTAAACGTTTTCAAAATGTGTTTATGGTCTCAATCGCTAGTTTAAAGCCTTCTTCAATGCAGTATGATGTTCATTTGGGACATTTTGGCCTCCCTGATTTTATATGTGATGATAAAGCAGGGTATGCATTAGGGCGTGGCTACGTCCTGATTGACAGGTTGATTGCCCAATGTCCTCGAGATCCAGCCCTCGTAACCATAGCAACCTCCCCGCTCCGCCCATGGCGCCGCCTCATGCCCATATAAGTAGAATCCGTGTTATTTTTCCCAGCATGCACTTGTTACATATTTGAGACGTTATCACTTCCTAAAACACAGAGAACATTCAACAGCAGCAAAACCTCCAAAATAATAACAATAATAATGATGATGATAACTTCCTGTTTTTTGTGTGAGTGTGTAAACTCAGAGCTGAGGTGAACTCGAGGTTTCGAACACGATGTACCGACACGAGTCTGTGACCTCGACTCGAGTTTCTTCTTGGAACAAACTTGAAGAAGCCGGAGACGTTTATAAATGATGCAGCCGAACACATGCAGGCATGAACTAGATTAATGTGATCCTGAATTATTCAGATAATGAGTGAAATCTGCAGTTTCATTACGTTCAGTAAGTCCACAGGAAGAGCTGCAGAGCTGCGTTTATAAGGCTGCATCAATGTTTAACGTTTATGTGACTTGGCTGAGTGTTTTCTGCTTTGCTCAGCGTGTGTGTGTGTGTGTGTGTGTGTGTGTGTGTGTGTGTGTGTGTGTGTGTGTGTGTGTGTGTGTGTTTTACAGCCTCGGCTCGTTCCTCGTCCAGTTTCACCTTCAACTCCGTCTAAACTAAACTTTGCATGATTAGCATCTACAGATCGAGCTGTTTGGTTTTAATACGCAGAGAACTTCTTCAGCTTTTTAGTCGGAAAGGAAGGAGGGAAGGAAAGGAGGAAATGAGGGAGTAAGAAGGAAGGAAGGGAGGGAGAAGGAAGGAAAGGAGGGAGTAAGGAAGGAAGGGAGGAAGAAGGAAGGAAAGGAGGGATGAAGAAGGAAGAAGGAAGGAAAAGAGGGAGGAGTAAGGAAGGAAAGGAAGGGAGGAAGATGGAAGGAGGGAGGGAGACAGTAAAAGAGGAAGGGAGGAAGGAAGAAAGAAGGAAAGGAGGGAGGAAGAAAGAAGGAAAGGAGGGAGGAAGAAAGAAGGAAAGGAGGGAGGAAGAAAGACGGAAAGGAGGAAGGAAGGAAGGAAGGAAGGAAAGAAAGGAAGGGGGGAAGAAAGGAAGTCAGGAAGAAAGGAAAGGAGGGAGGAAGAAAGAAGGAAAGGAGGGAGGAAGAAGGAAGGAAAGGAGGGAGGAAGCAAGCATACCGTAGGACCGAATGCATCATCAGTCGATATTTGCTTGGACCCACGATGAGGTCTGACTGTCATCATTCACTCATTCATTCATTCACTCCTTCATTCAGAGCTCTGTGTGGTGTTATAAGTGATTAAACATGTTGGTCGAACTACACACACACACACACACACACACACACACACACATACACACACACACACACACACACACACACACACACACACACACACACACACACACACCTCTCTAGTGAGTCCTCCTTTCTTTCTAACCCCAACATGTTTCCAGATGATAGACGATGATCTCTTTTCATATCTAGATATAAATACAGTAACGATCAGATATCAGATATCATTCAGCTCTGGTTTTAAACGGTTCTCATAGTGGCTTCATGTTTCCTTTCTTCTCTGTGAACACGTCTGCAGTCAGGATGTGAACACGTGTGAGAACAGGAGGAGGAGAGGAGATGCTGATCTGTGAAGCAACATGATGACAGAAACAAATAAAAGCTCCTCAGACCTGCTGCTGCTGTTCTCTGTCAGAGGCGACTTTACACCACATTTACTCACATGTAGTCAAACTGTGTAAATCAGCTGTTAGGCGCTCCGGTCTGCTGCAGTGAAACATGATGATTACTGACATGTGATGATTCAGCAGCTTCTTTGTTTCTGGGTTTAAGGAGTTTTATAGTTGATGACAGACAGATCAGATAATGATCTCATCAGGAAGTAGAAAATCACACTGAATGATATCAACGTGTGTTATATGTCTGTGAGTTCAGATCTGACTGAGTTATGACTCTGAGAAGAAGACGATGTTCTACTCTTCACCTCACCGAGTATCTCTTCCTCCTCCGGCTGAATGTCTGAGTGTCTGTTACAAACCCTCCCTCCATGGTTGTTGACCTGGATCATGTGTTTAAATTTATACTATATCTTATTTGTACAGACTGATGTCACAAATCACACTTTAGCCTCGAGGGGTTTTACAATCCTTACAGCAATACAGCAACACAGCGTCCACTGTCCTCCCTAACAAAACCTGGTACGAATGAATTACAAGTTCTTCATGTTACTGTCATTGAGTAGTTATTATAAGTCAGCTGTTTTATTTTCACTTAAGTTTGGTCTAAATGAAGTAAACAAGCTAGAAAAAAAACTCTTTCTTAGACCAGACAGCAAATCAAATGCATCAGAATCAAAAAGGAAGGAAGAGAAGACAGGAAGGCAAGTGGAGAGCCCCAGTGAGTGTGGAGCTGGTGAGTATATGCTCTTTTCCTTTCTCCCTCCCTCCCTCCTACCTTCCTTCTGTCCATCTTTCCTCCCTCCCTCCTACCTTCCTTCTGTCCTCCCTCCCTCCTACGTTCCTACCTTCCTACCTTCCTTCCTTCCTTCCTTCCTTCTTCTCATACAGCTTTAACAATCATTTCTTCTTTATTCTAATATCCGAGTATTTATCAGCTCATCGTCCTCCCTGCTGCAGCAGCTTCTCTTCCTGTCACACCTCCCTGCTCCTGTTTTCTTTCCTCTCCTCCTTCAGGCTGTCGCTCCGACACACAAACACACAAAACACAAAACACACAAAACACACAACACACAAAACACACAAAACACAAAATACACAAACACACAACCGTCTGCTGAGTTTTAACCTCGTCAGCACATTTTAGATCTGAGGCCGCCGGCCTGCGGAGGAGGAAGCAGCTCCGACTCTCACTGAGAAACTAACGATGCTTTAGATCTAAGCCAAATGTTACACTTTATTTAACCTTCCTTCCTTCCTCCTTCCCTCTGTCCTTCCTTCCGTCCCTCCTTCCTTGTTTCCTCCCTCCGTCCCTCCTTGCTCCTCCTTTCCTTCCTTCCTCTCCCTTCCTCTTTTCCTTCCTCCCTCCCTCCTTTCCTTCCTTCTTTCCGTCTGTCTTTCCTTCTTTCCTCCTTTCCTTCCGTCTCCTTCCTTCTTTGCATTCCTTCCTTCCTTCTTCCTCCCTTCCATAATCCCTCCCCCTTTCTTCTCCTTCCTTCCTTCCTTCCTTCTACCTCCCTTCCTTCCTCCTTTCCTTCCTTCTTCCTACCTTCCATCCTTCCTCTCTCCCCTCTCTTCCTTCCTTCCTCCTTTCATTCCTTCTCCCTCCCTCCTCCCTCCTTTCCTTCCCTCCTTCCTACCTTTCTTCTCCATCCTTCCTACCTTCCATCCTTCCTTCCTCCTTCCTGTCCTTCCTTCTCCTCCATTCCTTCCTCCTTTCCTTCCTTCCTTGACTTGAGGGACAACAGGAGAGTTAAGGACTTTTATTTTGAAATGTAAGGACCTAATAAAGTCTGGCCTGTGCTCGTCTCCAGAGGTCTCACTCGGCTGCTGCTGTGGTTGTAAAGGGCTCTGATGGAAAAGTTCCCTCCTTCCTTCCTTCCTTCCTTCCTTCCTTCCTTCCTTCCTTCCTTCAGGACTTTTATTTTGAAATGTAAGGAGCTATTAGAGTCTGTGCTGGTCTCCAGAGTCCCAACCCTGCTGCTGCTGCTGGTTGTAAACGCTCTGATGGAAAAGTTCCTTCCTACCTTCTTTCCTTCCTTCCTTCCTTCCTTCCTTCCTTCAGGACTTTTATTTTGAAATGTAAGGAGCTATTAGAGTCTGGTCTGTGCTCGTCTCCAGAGTCTCACTCTGCTGCTGCTGCTGGTTGTAAACGCTCTGATGGAAAAGTTCCTTCCTTCCTTCCTTCCTTCCTTCCTTCCTTCCTTCCTTCCCTCCTTCCTTAAGGACTTTTATTTTGAAATGAAAGAGCTATTAGAGTCTGTGCTGGTCTCCAGAGTCTCACTCTGCTGCTGCTGCTGGTTGTAAACGCTCTGATGGAAAAGTTCTTCCTTCATTCCTTCCTTCCTTCCTTCCTTCCTACCCTCCTTCCTTAAGGACTTTTATTTTGAAATGTAAGGAGCTATTAGAGTCTGTGCTGGTCTCCAGAGTCCTCTGCTGCTGCTGCTGGTTGTAAACGCTCTGATGGAAAAGTTCCTTCCTTCCTTCCTTCCTTCCTTCCTTCCTTCCTTCCCTCCTTCCTTAAGGACTTTTATTTTGAAATGAAAGGAGCTATTAGAGTCTGTGCTGGTCTCCAGAGTCTCACTCTGCTGCTGCTGCTGGTTGTAAACGCTCTGATGGAAAAGTTCCTTCCTTCATTCCTTCCTTCCTTCCTTCCTTCCTACCCTCCTTCCTTAAGGACTTTTATTTTGAAATGTAAGGAGCTATTAGAGTCTGTGCTCGTCTCCAGAGTCTCTGCTGCTGCTGCTGGTTGTAAACGCTCTGATGGAAAAGTGTGAATGTGTCTGAAAGTCTCGACAGACTTCTGCAGCTTTTAAAAATAACCCTTTTCTCTCTTTAACAGGAACAGGAAGTGTGAACCCTCGCCGCCACTCTTCAACCAGAAACACGTCAGGAGGAAAGATGAAAGCTGTGGTAGTGGTTTCATATATTATATATAAAGTGAACCTGATGCTTTATTGTCTTTTTAAATAGTTCGTCTGTGTTTCAGAGTTATGATTAGTTATTTATTCTGTTTCTTTTGCACTATGGCAGCTCTACTGTATTTAATAGATAAAATGTAGAAAATAAATATACAGATTTCAGCATCTAAACATGATTTCATTGTCTTATCTTTGTCCTGTTACTGTAGATAGTAAAGTCTTTATGTTTGTAGTTTTTGACTCTTTATTTATTAACCTTCCTGTCGTCCTCCCGGGTGAAATTGACCTCATCTGTTTTGACTGTTCCTTCCTTCCTTTCTCCATCCCCCTTTCTTCCTTCCTTCTGTACGTACTTCCTTCCTCCCTCCTTCTCTCTTTCTTTCTTTCCTCCCCACTACCTTTCTCCCTTCCTTTCTCCCTCCTTCCTTCTTTCCTCCCTCCTTCTCTCCTTCTTTCCTTCCTTCATCCCCTTTTCTTCCTTACTTCTGTCCTTCTTTCCTTCCCTCCTTCCTTCTTTCCATTCCTCGTTTCCTACCATCATTGCTTCCTTCCTTCCTCCCTCCTTTCCTTCCTTCTTTCCTTTCCTCCTTTCCTACCTTCATTCCTTCCTTCCTTCCTTCCTTCAACCTTTTCTTCCTTCTTCCTTCCTTCCATCCTTCCTTCCTCCCTCCCTCCCTTCTTTCCTTTCCTCATTTCCTTCCTTCCTGCTTACACACAAATTTTGTAGGCGAACTTTCAAAAAGGACTTATGGAGACTCTTATTCTTC